>NC_068439.1:25238503-25341003 GCF_023373465.1 Oncorhynchus keta
TACGACTGGAGAAGAGAGGGAGGGTAGAGAGATACGACTGGAGAAGAGAGGGAGGGTAGAGATACGACTGGAGAAGAGAGGGAGGGTAGAGATACGACTGGAGAAGAGAGGGAGGGTAGAGATACGACTGGAGAAGAGAGGGAGGGTAGAGAGATACGACTGGAGAAGAGAGGGAGGGTAGAGAGATACGACTGGAGAAGAGAGGGAGGGTAGAGAGATACGACTGGAGAAGAGAGGGAGGGACTAGAAGAGATACGACTGGAGAAGAGAGGGAGGGTAGAGAGATACGACTGGAGAAGAGAGGGAGGGTAGAGAGATACGACTGGAGAAGAGAGGGAGGGTAGAGAGATGACTGGAGAAGAGAGGGAGGGTAGAGAGATACGACTGGAGAAGAGAGGGAGGGTAGAGAGATACGACTGGAGAAGAGAGGGAGGGTAGAGAGATACGACTGGAGAAGAGAGGGAGGGTAGAGAGATACGACTGGAGAAGAGAGGGAGGGTAGAGAGATACGACTGAAGTGAGAGAGGGAGGGTCGAGAGATACGACTGGAGAAGAGGGGGAGGGTAGAGAGATACGACTGGAAAAGAGAGGGAGGGTCGAGAGATACGACTGGAGAAGAGAGGGAGGGTCGAGAGATACGACTGGAGAAGAGAGGGAGGGTAGAGAGATACGACTGAAGTGAGAGAGGGCACTAGTGTGTTTACTGTGTACCCCTGTGTTGTGCTATCACGTCCTAACTAACAGCATTAGTGATTTACATGTGTGTGTGTGTGTGTGTGTTAGCTCTAACAGTGTTAAGTGCATTTTAGTGAGAGATCATTAGATTAGACACTGACCTGTCCTCTAATCCAACCATTCCCTGGGATTACAGCCTTTAGTTGCCCCACGGTTATATTTAACACACGTAAATCAAACGAATGCTCGCTTCCATGCACAAACACACACAGAAGAGGGATGTATGATATTGGTTGTCAGTTCTACCCTCTGAGGCAGCGAGAGAGAGAGAACGTCAAAGTAATAAAGAGAGATGTTTCCTGTTTTTAATCACAGCGCTGATATCAAAGAGGACACACATGCACTTCCACAGAACACGGACTGTGTGTGTGTAGCGCGAGTCTTCTCCCATGGTGTCACCGATGTCGGTCCTATACCTGCACTGCAGCTATATGGACCATAGAAATAGAATGCATAGAACGGGCGTCCCAATTCAAGTCAATAATGGCATAAAGGGTGGACTGGTAGGTTTATCCATAGCGAGTGTTCCCATAGGGGCAAAGCAGGAAGTCTAAGCAGGAAGTGTACCCATCAATCGGTGCTGTGAGTTTTTTGAATCAACTCAACTGACATTACAAACAAGCACATTCCATTGCGTCAGCCACATCAGTTATCATTTGAATGAAGATGCTACTTTACCAAGGAAATGATAGCATCACAATACCAGGCAGCCATTGTGAGTGTACACATAAATTCACAATACAAATTGCCAGGATTAGAGGTTCCAAGCCAGTTCTATTCATTCTATTTTTATGTTATGGACCTCGCTTACAGACATTAACACCCACAATTGCATCACCACCCAGGACCCAGATAAGGACACAGATCAGCTGATAAGGTGTGAGAGTGTACAGTCCTATATGTATACTGGGTGTGTACAGTCCTATATGTATACTGGGTGTGTACAGTCCTATATGTATACTGGGTGTGTACAGTCCTATATGTATACTGGGTGTGTACAGTCCTATATGTATACTGGGTGTGTACAGTCCTATATGTATACTGGGTGTGTACAGTCCTATATGTATACTGGGTGTGTACAGTCCTATATGTATACTGGGTGTGTACAGTCCTATATGTATACAGTCCTATATGTATACAGTCCTATATGTATACTGGGTGTGTACAGTCCTATATGTATACTGGGTGTGTACAGTCCTATATGTATACAGTCCTATATGTATACAGTCCTATATGTGTACAGTCCTATATGTATACTGGGTGTGTACAGTCCTATATGTATACTGGGTGTGTACAGTCCTGTATGTATACTGGGTGTGTACAGTCCTATATGTATACTGGGTGTGTACAGTCCTATATGTATACTGGGTGTGTACAGTCCTATATGTATACTGGGTGTGTACAGTCCTATATGTATACTGGGTGTGTACAGTCCTGTATGTATACTGGGTGTGTACAGTCCTATATGTATACCGGGTGTATGTACAGTCCTATATGTATACTGGGTGTGTACAGTCCTATATGTATACTGGGTGTGTACAGTCCTATATGTATACTGGGTGTGTACAGTCCTATATGTATACTGGGTGTGTACAGTCCTATATGTATACTGGGTGTGTACAGTCCTATATGTATACTGTACAGTCCTATATGTATACAGTCCTATATGTATACAGTCCTATATGTATACTGGGTGTGTACAGTCCTATATGTATACTGGGTGTGTACAGTCCTATATGTATACTGGGTGTGTACAGTCCTATATGTATACAGTCCTATATGTATACAGTCCTATATACTGTATACAGTCCTATATGTATACTGGGTGTGTAGTCCTATATGTATACTGGGTGTGTACAGTCCTATATGTATACTGGGTGTGTACAGTCCTATATGTATACAGTCCTATATGTATACTGGGTGTGTACAGTCCTATATGTATACTGGGTGTGTACAGTCCTATATGTATACAGTCCTATATGTATACAGTCCTATATGTATACACAGTCCTATATGTATACAGTCCTATATGTATACCGGGTGTGTACAGTCCTATATGTATACAGTCCTATATGTATACAGTGTGTACAGTCCTATATGTATACCGGGTGTGTACAGTCCTATATGTATACTGGGTGTGTACAGTCCTATATGTATACAGTCCTATATGTATACCGGGTGTGTACAGTCCTATATGTATACTGGTGTGTACAGTCCTATATGTATACTGGGTGTGTACAGTCCTATATGTATACTGGGTGTGTAGTCCTATATGTATACAGTCCTATATGTATACTGGGTGTGTACAGTCCTATATGTATATACAGTCCTATATGTATACTGGGTGTGTACAGTCCTATATGTATACAGTCCTATATGTATACCGGGTGTGTACAGTCCTATATGTATACAGTCCTATATGTATACTGGGTGTGTACAGTCCTATATGTATACAGTCCTATATGTACAGTCCTATATGTATACCGGGTGTGTACAGTCCTATATGTATACAGTCCTATATGTATACAGGGTGTGTACCCTATATGTATACTGGGTGTGTACAGTCCTATATGTATACTGGGTGTGTACAGTCCTATATGTATACTGGGTGTGTACAGTCCTAGTATACCCTATATGTATACTGGGTGTGTACAGTCCTATATACTGGTGTGTACAGTATACTGGGTGTGTACAGTCCTATATGTATACAGTGTATAGTCCTATATGTATACCGGGTGTGTACAGTCCTATATGTATACCGGGTGTGTACAGTCCTATATGTGTACAGTCCTATATGTATACACAGTCCTATATGTATACCGGGTGTGTACAGTCCTATATGTATACCGGGTGTGTACAGTCCTATATGTATACTGGGTGTGTACAGTCCTATATGTATACTGGGTGTGTACAGTCCTATATGTATACCGGGTGTGTACAGTCCTATATGTATACCGGGTGTGTACAGTCCTATATGTATACCGGGTGTGTACAGTCCTATATGTATACCGGGTGTGTACAGTCCTATGTATGGGTATACAGTCCTATATACCGGGTGTGTACAGTCCTATATACCGGGTGTGTACAGTCCTATATGTATACAGTCCTATATGTATACAGTCCTATATGTATACTGGGTGTGTACAGTCCTATATGTATACCGGGTGTGTACAGTCCTATATGTATACCGGGTGTGTACAGTCCTATATGTATACCGGGTGTGTACAGTCCTATATGTATACCGGGTGTGTACAGTCCTATATGTATACCGGGTGTGTACAGTCCTATATGTATACCGGGTGTGTACAGTCCTATATGTATACCGGGTGTGTACAGTCCTATATGTATACCGGGTGTGTACAGTCCTATATGTATACCGGGTGTGTACAGTCCTATATGTATACCGGGTGTGTACAGTCCTATATGTATACCGGGTGTGTACAGTCCTATATGTATACCGGGTGTGTACAGTCCTATATGTATACCGGGTGTGTACAGTCCTATATGTATACCGGGTGTGTACAGTCCTATATGTATACAGTCCCTATATGTATACTGGGTGTGTACAGTCCTATATGTACACAGTCCTATATGTATACCGTGTGTACAGTCCTATATGTATACACAGTCCTATATGTATACACAGTCCTATATGTATACAGTCCTATATGTATACAGTCCAGTCCTATGTATACTGGGTGTGTACAGTCCTATATGTATACAGTCCTATATGTATACAGTCCTATATGTATACTGGGTGTGTACAGTCCTATATGTATACAGTCCTATATGTATACAGTCCTATATGTATACAGTCCTATGTATACTGGGTGTGTACAGTCCTATATGTATACAGTCCCTATATGTATACAGTCCTATATGTATACTGGGTGTGTACAGTCCTATATGTATACAGTCCTATATGTATACAGTCCTATATGTATACTGGGTGTGTACAGTCCTATATGTATACTGGGTGTGTACAGTCCTATATGTATACAGTCCTATATGTATACAGTCCTATATGTATACCGGGTGTGTACAGTCCTATATGTATACAGTCCTATATGTATACAGTCCTATATGTATACAGTACTATATGTATACTGGGTGTATACAGTCCTATATGTATACTGGGTGTGTACAGTCCTATATGTATACAGTCCTATATGTATACAGTCATATGTATACTGGGTGTATACAGTCCTATATGTATACAGTCCTATATATATACAGTCCTATATGTATACTGGGTGTGTACAGTCCTATATGTATACAGTCCTATATGTATACAGTCCTATATGTATACTGGGTGTATACAGTCCTATATGTATACAGTCCTATATATATACAGTCCTATATGTATACTGGGTGTGTACAGTCCTATATGTATACAGTCCTATATGTATACAGTCCTGTATGTATACAGTCCCTATGTATACAGTCCTATATGTATACAGTCCTATATGTATACAGTCCTGTGTACAGTCCTATATGTATACAGTCCTATATGTATACAGTCCTATATGTATACAGTCCTATATGTATACAGTCCTATATGTATACTGGGTGTGTACAGTCCTATATGTATACAGTCCTATATGTATACAGTCCTATATGTATACAGTCCTATATGTATACAGTCCTATATGTATACTGGGTGTGTACAGTCCTATATGTATACAGTCCTATATGTATACAGTCCTATATGTATACAGTCCTATATGTATACTGGGTGTGTACAGTCCTATATGTATACAGTCCTATATGTATACTGGGTGTGTACAGTCCTATATGTATACAGTCCTATATGTACACAGTCCTATATGTACACAGTCCTATATGTATACAGTCCTATATGTACACAGTCCTATATGTACACAGTCCTATATGTACACAGTCCTATATGTACACAGTCCTATATGTACACAGTCCTATATGTACACAGTCCTATATGTATACAGTCCTATATGTATACAGTCCTATATGTATACTGGGTGTGTACAGTCCTATATGTATACAGTCCTATATGTATACAGTCCTATATGTATACTGGGTGTGTACAGTCCTATATGTATACAGTCCTATATGTATACAGTCCTATATGTATACTGGGTGTGTACGGTCCTATATGTATACAGTCCTATATGTACACAGTCCTATATGTATACAGTCCTATATGTATACTGGGTGTGTACAGTCCTATATGTATACAGTCCTATATGTATACAGTCCTATATGTATACTGGGTGTGTACAGTCCTATATGTATACAGTCCTATATGTATACAGTCCTATATGTATACTGGGTGTGTACAGTCCTATATGTATACAGTCCTATATGTATACTGGGTGTGTACAGTCCTATATGTATACAGTCCTATATGTATACCGGGTGTGTACAGTCCTATATGTATACAGTCCTATATGTATACAGTCCTATATGTATACTGGGTGTGTACAGTCCTATATGTATACAGTCCTATATGTATACCGGGTGTGTACAGTCCTATATGTATACAGTCCTATATGTACAGTCCTATATGTATACAGTCCTATATGTATACTGGGTGTGTACAGTCCTATATGTATACAGTCCTATATGTATACTGGGTGTGTACAGTCCTATATGTATACAGTCCTATATGTATACTGGGTGTGTACAGTCCTATATGTATACAGTCCTATATGTATACCGGGTGTGTACAGTCCTATATGTATACAGTCCTATATGTATACCGGGTGTGTACAGTCCTATATGTATACAGTCCTATATGTATACCGGGTGTGTACAGTCCTATATGTATACAGTCCTATATGTATACAGTCCTATATGTATACAGTCCTATATGTATACCGGGTGTGTACAGTCCTATATGTATACTGGGTGTGTACAGTCCTATATGTATACAGTCCTATATGTATACAGTCCTATATGTATACTGGGTGTGTACAGTCCTATATGTATACAGTCCTATATGTATACCGGGTGTGTACAGTCCTATATATATACAGTCCTATATGTATACAGTCCTATATGTATACAGTCCTATATGTATACTGGGTGTATACAGTCCTATATGTATACCGGGTGTGTACAGTCCTATATGTATACAGTCCTATATGTATACAGTCCTATATGTATACTGGGTGTGTACAGTCCTGTATGTATACTGGGTGTATACAGTCCTATATGTATACTGGGTGTATACAGTCATGTATGTATACTGGGTGTATACAGTCCTATATGTATACTGGGTGTATACAGTCCTATATGTATACTGGGTGTATACAGTCCTATATGTATACTGGGTGTATACAGTCCTATATGTATACTGGGTGTGTACAGTCCTATATGTATACAGTCCTATATGTATACTGGGTGTGTACAGTCCTATATGTATACAGTCCTATATGTATACAGTCCTATATGTATACCGGGTGTGTACAGTCCTATATGTATACAGTCCTATATGTATACAGTCCTATATGTATACAGTCCTATATGTATACAGTCCTATATGTATACAGTCCTATATGTATACAGTCCTATATGTATACAGTCCTATATGTATACAGTCCTATATGTATACAGTCCTATATGTATACAGTATGTATACTGGGTGTGTACAGTCCTATATGTATACAGTCCTATATGTATACCGGGTGTGTACAGTCCTATATGTATACAGTCCTATATGTATACAGTCCTATATGTATACCGGGTGTGTACAGTCCTATATGTATACAGTCCTATATGTATACAGTCCTATATGTATACCGGGTGTGTACAGTCCTATATGTATACAGTCCTATATGTATACAGTCCTATATGTTTTCAGTCCTATATGTATACAGTCCTATATGTATACAGTCCTATATGTATACAGTCCTATATGTATACTGGGTGTGTACAGTCCTATATGTATACAGTCCTATATGTATACAGTCCTATATGTATACAGTCCTATATGTATACAGTCCTATATGTATACTGGGTGTGTACAGTCCTATATGTATACAGTCCTATATGTATACAGTCCTATATGTATACAGTCCTATATGTATACTGGGTGTGTACAGTCCTATATGTATACAGTCCTATATGTATACCGGGTGTGTACAGTCCTATATGTATACAGTCCTATATGTATACAGTCCTATATGTATACCGGGTGTGTACAGTCCTATATGTATACAGTCCTATATGTATACAGTCCTATATGTATACCGGGTGTGTACAGTCCTATATGTATACAGTCCTATATGTATACAGTCCTATATGTATACTGGGTGTGTACAGTCCTATATGTATACAGTCCTATATGTATACAGTCCTATATGTATACAGTCCTATATGTATACCGGGTGTGTACAGTCCTATATGTATACCGGGTGTGTACAGTCCTGTATGTATACCGGGTGTGTACAGTCCTGTATGTATATTGGGTGTGTACAGTCCTGATTAAGAAGAGACAATATGATCTACAGAAGCAGGTCTGGCTCCTCTGAGGATATTAACATGCAGGCAGGTGTCATTGTATTTCAAGTCCTCTGTTCATCAATCTATCAATCAAGCAACCAATACATTCCATTAGATTTTTATGTAGCATCATTCATATTGCACGAACAACTGAATGTTGCTGGAGTACCCCCTCATGTGCATTCTAGCAGTAAGTACCCCTGTGGATAGGCCAAGTACCCAGAGGGGTCCTAGTACCCCTGGTTGGGAACCACTGTGCTAAACTAGCATCGCGCACACACATACTGGTATCACACACACACAGACCTTCTTTCTCTCGCCCCTCCATGTGTTCAAAAGGAGGTCGTCCCACTTTCACTCTTTCTTTCTCGTTCACTAACTTCTCTGGCGTGATTGTTAATTGGTGTGGGCTTGGGGAGAATGTGAGCTCTGGCTCAGTCTCTCACGCTGGAAAGAGCGAGATGGGGAAGAGACAGAAAGCGAGAGAAAGGGGAAAGAAAGACAGAGAAAAGAGGGAGAGAAAGGATAGTTAAGTTATAATCATGTCAGGACCTTATTACAGTCGTGTTATGGGCTAAATGCAGTAATTGGTGAATTATACAACTGTAGTTAATCGTATTATCGTCGCCCTGCCATGTTATAATCATGTTATAGGCATAGCCATGGATAGGCCTAGTTATGTAGTTAAGAGACATCTCATAGTCCTGGTTGCAGCTTTGCTCATATAGCTCAGTGTTTAAAGGTGTGCTGAGCTCATTTATTCACATATCAACAGTAACTATTTTCCTTCACACATTCTTGTACAACGATCAACGATCACGAACAAAAGTCTGGGACGGTTTCGTTTTTTTTTACACAGAAGTCTGGATCCTCACATAAGAGGATCCAGGATAAGATAAGAGAGAGAGAGAGAGTGAAAGGAAGAGAGGGGCGATGAGAGAGAGCGAGAGGAAGAGTAAAAGGAAAGAGGGGCGAGAGAGAGAGAGTGAAAGGAAGAGAGAGAGAGAGTGAAAGGAAGAGAGGGGCGATAAGAGAGAGAAAGGAAGAGAGGGGCGATAAGAGAGAGTAAAAGGAAGAGAGGGGCGATAAGAGAGAGAGGAAGAGAGGGGCGATAAGAGAAGGAAGAGAGGGGCAAAGAAGAGAGAGAGAGAGAGAGTGAAAGGAAGAGAGGGGCGATGAGAGAGAGAGTGAAAGGAAGAGAGGGGCGATAAGAGAGAGAGTGAAAGGAAGAGAGGGGCGATAAGAGAGAGAGTGAAAGGAAGAGAGGGGCGATAAGAGAGAGAGAAAGGAAGAGAGGGGCGATAAGAGAGAGAGAGAGAAAGGAAGAGAGGGGCGATAAGAGAGAGAGAGAAAGGAAGAGAGGGGCGATAAGAGAGAGAGTGAAAGGAAGAGAGGGGCGATAAGAGAGAGAGTGAAAGGAAGAGAGGGGCGATAAGAGAGAGAGAGAAAGGAAGAGAGGGGCGATAAGAGAGAGAGAGAAAGGAAGAGAGGGGCGATAAGAGAGAGAGAGTGAAAGGAAGAGAGGGGCGATGAGAGAGAGAGTGAAAGGAAGAGAGGGGCGATGAGAGAGAGAGTGAAAGGAAGAGAGGGGCGATGAGAGAGAGAGTGAAAGGAAGAGAGGGGCGATGAGAGAGAGTGAAAGGAAGAGAGGGGCGATGAGAGAGAGAGTGAAAGGAAGAGAGGGGCGATGAGAGAGAGAGTGAAAGGAAGAGAGGGGCGATGAGAGAGAGAGAAAGGAAGAGAGACGATAAGAGAGAGAGAAAGAGAAGAGAGGGGCGATAAGAGAGAGAGAGAAAGGAAGAGAGGGGCGATAAGAGAGAGAGTGAAAGGAAGAGAGGGGCGATAAGAGAGAGAGTAAAAGGAAGAGAGGGGCGATAAGAGAGAGAGAGTAAAAGGAAGAGAGGGGCGATAAGAGAGAGAGAGAGAGAGAGAGTGAAAGGAAGAGAGAGAGAGTGAAAGGAAGAGAGAGAGAGAGAGAAAGGAAGAGAGGGGCGATAAGAGAGAGAGAGAAAGGAAGAGAGAGAGAGTGAAAGGAAGAGAGGGGCGAGAGAGAGAGAGAGAAAGGAAGAGAGAGGCGATAAGAGAGAGAGAGAAAGGAAGAGAGAGAGATAAGAGAGAGAGAGAGAGATGAAAGGAAGAGAGGGGCGATAAGAGAGAGAGAGAGAGAGAGAGAGAGAGAGAGAGAAAGGAAGAGAGGGGCGATAAGAGAGAGAGAGAGAGAGAGAGGAAAGGAAGAGAGGGGCGATAAGAGAGAGAGAGAGAGAGAGAGTGAAAGGAAGAGAGGGGCGATAAGAGAGAGAGAGAGAGAGAGAGAGAGAGAGAGAGAGAGGGGCGATAAGAGAGAGAGAGAGAGAGAGAGAGAGTGAAAGGAAGAGAGGGGCGATAAGAGAGAGAGAGAGAGAGAGTGAAAGGAAGAGAGGGGCGATAAGAGAGAGAGAGAGAGAGAGAAAGGAAGAGAGGGGCGATAAGAGAGAGAGAGAATGAGAGAAAGATAAGAAGAGAGGAGAGAGAGAGAGAGAGAGAGAAGAGAGGGGCGTGAGAGAGAGAGAGAGAAAGAAGAGAGATAAGAGAGAGAGAGATGAGTGAAAGGAAGAGAGGGGCGATAAGAGAGAGAGATGAGAGAGAAGAGAGGGGCGAGAGAGAGAGAAGAGTGAAAGGAAGAGAGAGACGATAAGAGAGAGAGAGAGAGAGAGAATGAGAGAAAGGAAGAGAGAGAGAGAGAGAGATGAGAGAAAGGAAGAGAGGGGGCGATGAGAGAGAGAGAATGAGTGAAAGGAAGAGAGGGGCGATAAGAGAGAGAGAATGAGTGAAAGGAAGAGAGGGGCGATAAGAGAGAGAATGAGTGAAAGGAAGAGAGGGGCGATGAGAGAGAGAGAATGAGTGAAAGGAAGAGAGGGGCGATGAGAGAGAGAGAATGAGTGAAAGGAAGAGAGGGGCGATGAGAGAGAGAGAATGAGTGAAAGGAAGAGAGGGGCGATGAGAGAGAGAGAATGAGTGAAAGGAAGAGAGGGGCGATGAGAGAGAGAGAATGAGTGAAAGGAAGAGAGGGGCGATGAGAGAGAGAGAATGAGTGAAAGGAAGAGAGGGGCGATGAGAGAGAGAGAATGAGTGAAAGGAAGAGAGGGGCGATGAGAGAGAGAGAATGAGTGAAAGGAAGAGAGGGCATGAGAGAGAGAGAATGAGGAAAGGAAGAGAGGGGCGATGAGAGAGAGAGAAATGAGTGAAAGGAAGAGAGGGGCGATGAGAGAGAGAGAATGAGTGAAAGGAAGAGAGGGGCGATGAGAGAGAGAGAATGAGTGAAAGGAAGAGAGGGGCGATGAGAGAGAGAGAATGAGTGAAAGGAAGAGAGGGGCGATAAGAGAGAGAGCGAGAGTGAAAGGAAGAGAGGGGCGATGAGAGAGAGAGAATGAGTGAAAGGAAGAGGGGGCGATAAGAGAGAGAGAGAATGAGTGAAAGGAAGAGAGGGGCGATGAGAGAGAGAGAATGAGTGAAAGGAAGAGGGGGCGATAAGAGAGAGAGAGAAATGAGTGAAAGGAAGAGAGGGGCGATGAGAGAGAGAGAGTGAGTGAAAGGAAGAGAGGGGCGATGAGAGAGAGAGAGTGAGTGAAAGGAAGAGAGGGGCGATAAGAGAGAGAGAGAGTGAGTGAAAGGAAGAGAGGGGCGATAAGAGAGAGAGAGAGAGTGAGTGAAAGGAAGAGAGGGGCGATAAGAGAGAGAGAGAGTGAGTGAAAGGAAGAGAGGGGCGATAAGAGAGAGAGAGAGTGAGTGAAAGGAAGAGAGGGGCGATGAGAGAGAGAGAGTGAGTGAAAGGAAGAGAGGGGCGATAAGAGAGAGAGAGAGTGAGTGAAAGGAAGAGAGGGGCGATAAGAGAGAGAGAGAGAGTGAGTGAAAGGAAGAGAGGGGCGATAAGAGAGAGAGAGGAAGAGAGGGGCGATGAAAGGAAAGAAGAGAGGGGCGATAAGAGAGAGAGCGAGAATGAGTGAAAGGAAGAGAGGGGCGATGAGAGAGAGAGAATGAGTGAAAGGAAGAGAGGGGCGATAAGAGAGAGAGAAACGAGAAAAGGAAGAGAGGGGCGATAAGAGAGAGAGCGAAACGAGTGAAAGGAAGAGAGGGGCGATAAGAGAGAGAGAGAATGAGTGAAAGGAAGAGAGGGGCGATAAGAGAGAGAGAGAATGAGTGAAAGGAAGAGAGGGGTGATAAGAGAGAGAGAAAATGAGTGAAAGGAAGAAGGGGTGCGAAAAGAGAGAGCGAGGACCACAAATAAAAGAGGGGACAAGAGCCCTAGAGCACAAAAAACTATACATACCTTGAAACATCAGGAAGAAGGGGCAAAGGTGTGAACGATCTGAGAGACAGAGAAAGGAAAAAGAAGGGGCATAAGAACATACCAATTAGATTTGGCTAAAAATACTTGAAAGGAAGAGCCCATTGCCCTTTAGAGTGAGGTCTGGGGTCCGCTCACCAACCAAGACTTCACAAATGAAAGGAAAATTGAGAGGGGCGATAAGCAAGAATATCCTCCGTGTACAACGGAAAGACCAAATAATGCATGAGAGAGAGGAAGAGAAAAGAGAAAGCGAGCCATCACCTACAGAGATATGAACCTGGAGAAGAGTCCCCTAAGCAAACTGGTCCTGGGGCTCTGTTCAAAACACAAACACAGACAGTGCCCCAGGACAACAGCACAATGAGAGACCAAATCATGAGAAAACAAAAGATAATTACTTAACACATTGGAAAGAATTAACAAAAACAGAGCAAACTAGAATGCTATTTGGCCCTAAGAGAGAGAGACACAGCGGCAGAATACCTGACCACTGAGACTGACCCAAAAATTAAGGAAAGCTTTGACTATGACAGACTCAGTGAGCATAGCCTTGATTGAGAAGAGGCCGTAGGCAGACATGGCTCTAAGAGAAGACAGGCTATGTGCTCACTGAAACAAAAATGAGGTGGAAACTGAGCTGCACTTCCTAACCTCCTGCCCAATGTATGACCAGATTAGGAGACATATTTCCCCAGATCACACAGATCCAAAAGAAGAAAACATATAATTTTGAAAACTCCCATACATACTGGGTGAAAGGAAGACAGGGTGCCATCACAGCAGAAGATTTGTGACCTGTTGCCAGGAAAAGGGCAACCAGTGAAGAACAAACACCATTGTAAATACAACCCATATTTATGCTGTGTCCTTTAATTATTTGTACAAGAGGGGCTGTTATTTTTGTTGTTTTTCAGAGAGAGAGTGAAAGGAAGAGTTTAACACATGCGAATAAAGCCCTTGAATTGAGAGTGAAAGGAAGAGAGGGGCGATAAGAGAGTGAAAGAGAGAAAGGAAGAGAGGGAGGGGCGATAAGAGAGAGGAAAGGAAGAGAGGGGCGATGAGAGAGTGAAAGGAAGAGAGGGGCGATGAGAGAGTGAAAGGAAGAGAGGGGCGATGAGAGAGTGAAAGGAAGAGAGGGGCGATGAGAGAGTGAAAGGAAGAGAGGGGCGATGAGAGAGTGAAAGGAAGAGAGGGGCGATGAGAGAGTGAAAGGAAGAGAGGGGCGATGAGAGAGTGAAAGGAAGAGAGGGGCGATGAGAGAGTGAAAGGAAGAGAGGGGCGATGAGAGAGTGAAAGGAAGAGAGGGGCGATGAGAGAGTGAAAGGAAGAGAGGGGCGATGAGAGAGTGAAAGGAAGAGAGGGGCGATGAGAGAGTGAAAGGAAGAGAGGGGCGATGAGAGAGTGAAAGGAAGAGAGGGGCGATGAGAGAGTGAAAGGAAGAGAGGGGCGATGAGAGAGTGAAAGGAAGAGAGGGGCGATGAGAGAGTGAAAGGAAGAGAGGGGCGATGAGAGAGTGAAAGGAAGAGAGGGGCGATGAGAGAGTGAAAGGAAGAGAGGGGCGATGAGAGAGTGAAAGGAAGAGAGGGGCGATGAGAGAGTGAAAGGAAGAGAGGGGCGATGAGAGAGTGAAAGGAAGAGAGGGGCGATGAGAGAGTGAAAGGAAGAGAGGGGCGATGAGAGAGTGAAAGGAAGAGAGGGGCGATGAGAGAGTGAAAGGAAGAGAGGGGCGATGAGAGAGTGAAAGGAAGAGAGGGGCGATGAGAGAGAGAGAGTGAAAGGAAGAGAGGGGCGATGAGAGAGAGAGAGAGTGAAAGGAAGAGAGGGGCGATGAGAGAGAGAATGAGTGAAAGGAAGAGAGGGGCGATGAGAGAGAGAATGAGTGAAAGGAAGAGAGGGGCGATGAGAGAGAGAGAATGAGTGAAAGGAAGAGAGGGGCGATGAGAGAGAGAATGAGTGAAAGGAAGAGAGGGGCGATGAGAGAGAGAGAGTGAAAGGAAGAGAGGGGCGATGAGAGAGAGAGAGAGTGAAAGGAAGAGAGGGGCGATGAGAGAGAGAGAGTGAAAGGAAAGGGGGCGAAGAGAGGGCGAGATGAAAGAGAGAGAGAGAGAGAGAGAGAAAGGAAGAGAGGGGCGATAAGAGAGAGCGAGAGAGAGAGTGAAAGGAAGAGAGGGGCGATAAGAGAGAGCGAGAGAGAGAGTGAAAGGAAGAGAGGGGCGATAAGAGAGAGAGAGAGAGAGTGAAAGGAAGAGAGGGGCGATAAGAGAGAGAGCGAGAGTGAAAGGAAGAGAGGGGCGATAAGAGAGAGCGAGAGTGAAAGGAAGAGAGGGGCGATAAGAGAGAGCGAGAGTGAAAGGAAGAGAGGGGCGATAAGAGAGAGCGAGAGTGAAAGGAAGAGAGGGGCGATAAGAGAGAGCGAGAGTGAAAGGAAGAGAGGGGCGATAAGAGAGAGCGAGAGTGAAAGGAAGAGAGGGGCGATAAGAGAGAGAGAGAGAGAGTGAAAGGAAGAGAGGGGCGATAAGAGAGAGAGAGAGAGTGAAAGGAAGAGAGGGGCGATAAGAGAGAGAGAGAGTGAAAGGAAGAGAGGGGCGATAAGAGAGAGAGAGAGTGAAAGGAAGAGAGGGGCGATAAGAGAGAGAGAGAGGAAAGGAAGAGAGGGGGGATAAGAGAGAGAGAGAGAAAGGAAGAGAGGGGCGATAAGAGAGAGAGAGAGAGAAAGGAAGAGAGGGGCGATAAGAGAGAGAATGAGAGAGTGAAAGGAAGAGAGGGGCGATAAGAGAGAGGATGAGAGAGAGAGTGAAAGGAAGAGAGGGGCGATAAGAGAGAGAATGAGAGAGAGTGAAAGGAAGAGAGGGGCGATAAGAGAGAATGAGAGAGAGTGAAAGGAAGAGAGGGGCGATAAGAGAGAGGAGAGAGAGAGTGAAAGGAAGAGAGGGGCGATAAGAGAGAGGTTGAGAGAGAGTGAAAGGAAGAGAGGGGCGATAAGAGAGAATGAGAGAGAGAGTGAAAGGAAGAGAGGGGCGATAAGAGAGAATGAGAGAGTGAAAGGAAGAGGGGTTCAGACAGAAATGAGCGACAGAACAAGAGTAAGACAACAAGAGAGACAGAATGAGAGAACGAGACAAACCGAGAAGGAGGAAAATATGGCTCGGCAGGTAGGTGCTAAATCTGTACGTGTTCTAACATGGCTAGGAGGTGTTTTACAGGGGAAAGTGAGAGGGAAAACAACGGAGTATAAACCCTCAAACTAACAATATAGTCTAGCCTATAGTATACAGCAACGTTGATCGTGGAGGGAGAAAGCTTGAGTCTATGCCTATTATTATTATTAACTCAGATAGCCGGCCCGTGATTGGTCTGTGTCAGCACGTGGTCCTGTGTGACGACAAATGTAGTTGTAAGAATGGATCACTATTTAATTCTATATCTCGATTTGTAGCGAATTTTAAAATAGTTCACCATGGGGATCGAACAGGATCCTAAGAAACTCATTTTAGAGTCCAAAATGGACGTCAACATTTTTTGGGGAGAGTGTTTCTGGCGATCGCAATTTACATAGGCTTTCTAGGGCAGACCAGAGCTTTTGTCACCGGTAGGTTACGACGCAGTAGCCGACTAGCAGAGCTTGTGACTTCACGCTTCAGACCGGACACTAGGGGCCTGGTCTATCTATCCATGTCCTTAGGACGTTGGGAAATGCCTTCAAAACTGGCCAATGGGGAGCAATAGTGAGTTCCATTACCATCAAGTAGCCTTGGGTTTTGCAATGGCGTGGACTGGCGTGGACTGGGGTGCCAGATGGGGTGGACTGGGGTGGACTGGGGTGCCAGATGGGGTGGACTGGGGTGCCAGATGGGGTGGACTGGGGTGCCAGATGGGGTGGACTGGGGTGCCAGATGGGGTGGACTGGGGTGACAGATGGGGTGGACTGGCGTGGACTGGGGTGCCAGATGGGGTGGACTGGGGTGACAGATGGGGTGGACTGGGGTGACAGATGGGGTGGACTGGGGTGACAGATGGGGTGGACTGGGGTGACAGATGGGGTGGACTGGGGTGACAGATGGGCGTAATCCCATGATTCTGGATTGGCGTATTTTTTATTTTATGATAATCCCAAACTTTATTCAGAATGCGTGTCTAAACTTAACCCTTAACTTCAATTTGATGTTTGGAGAAACGGAACGATAGAGCAGCAGAAGCAACAAAAACATTCTGAAATTGAAATGTGATGTTTGGAGAATGCCTAATTCTGCAGTGAGACAGAGCTTTTTGATAACAGAGATGATTGCAGAGGACTGTAGAGTGAGATGGCTCGAGTCTACTCCAGCTCCAATGTGCATGCACACAAACAAACACAGACGCACAACTCAACCTGAGCTCAGCTGTCAATCAGAGCTTTGTTGCCTGCAGTGATAACAGGGCACAGCTCTGCTGGTTACCAAGCATTCTCACAAGGGTGTCAAAACACTGCAATGACACCCCATAATAATAACCCAGAACAATCCAGCTACAAAGGATGAAACCAGAGACTGATATACGGTCGGTTTAGAGTTGTCCTCTAAAAGTTGGGGAAAGCTTTAGGGAAGGTAAGCTGATCTTAGATCTGTGCCTACAGGTAACTTCTACTGGAGAGAGCCAAAACACATGGGACAGAGGAAAAGCCAAAGGAACATGATCCCAAATAAACATTATAACCAATAAGGAAGTTACTACAACTGAGAAAAAAATAGGAGGAAGGGTTTGGGTAAATGTTTGGATATTGGTTAAGGGTTAGTCTAGTGGTTTAAATGGGATGTGGTTGTCGACTGGGACTGTCTATTACGAGGGCAATCCAATCTTACCCTGAGGTCCGGACTACTCCTGGTTTTCTCATGTATAAATAAGTCCCCTATTAGAGGGGAAGAATGATAAAAGCAATGGAACTGGCTTCGAGGTAGAGATTTGAATTTGAGTGTTTTAGAGGTTTCACTCAGAGCAAGATGGCTGGAGCCATCATCACAGAAGAACTAACTGCAGCCATAATGCACATGAAGCACTTCTCATGTGGGTTATTATCAATAGATACAGCCAGAGTGGAGTCAAAGGCTATGTCTCAACAGTCTAGTTGCTTCCTCTCATCTTCTCCTTCAACGAGGTTGAGACTGACCAGTGAAGCCGTCAAACACACACACAGGGTTAATGTCACCCTCCAATCAACCCAATTGCCACCATTTGATTGGTCTAATTCATTGATTTGACAATGGAGATTGAGCACCTATGCACCACCAATAGATTGAACCCCATCCACAAAACTATCCAGCTATAATGATAAGAACTAAGTTCTATTTACATTTTCAGCATATGACTGTTGTATCAAAATCATACTAGGAATAAAACATTGCTACCTACATCTGATGATAACCTCGAGTCAAAATTAGCTCATTTAACCAAGGCACAGAAATCGACTGAAGTCTCGAATTAAGAAATGGGATAATGGAATAGAAATGGAAGAATGTCAGACTGGGAGCCTCCATATCCACGTACGAGTTAACGAGATAGTAATGTTATACATCTACTGAATCAGGATAGGCCCAGAAATAGTGATTGCACATCGCTCAGCCAGCTTGCTAGCATGGACTAACGTTAGCCGATAAAAGTGCTATGGTCATCTTTTGCATTCACAGATTGTGCAGTCACTAACGTTACTCATTTAGAAAATAGTCTCATCTGAACTGATTTATGCATCGTAAAGTAAACCACAATCAAGTGCATGCATCATATGCCTTAGGGCCATAGGGGAACCTTCCAGCTAGCCATCTAGCTAGCTGACCTAGCCACAGTCCAGAGAGCAAGAATGCATGCCACGCCACGGTATTGTTTACATAGCTAGCACGCTCGGATTGTGTCCTATTTTAACAGCACGGAAACGATTAGTACGTTACATGTTTTACTTAACAATCAACTCTAGCGTTGAGCTGTTTCCATGAAATCTATCTAGAATTAGCTAGCAATCCGACAGTGAGTTGTTTGATGTCCCATTCCATTGGCTATCTAATTAGCTGGCTAGCTAGCTTGATCGCTCGCGCACCTGTCGTTGTGATTTAGCTATTTTTATACAGGTAAATTGTAGTAAATATCTTAGCTATGTATTCAATGTGTTTTCTTTGCATACGTCGAACGTAAGCACGGTGGTTAGTTAGCTAATTTCGGTGTGCAGTCGGTTATAAAGCTAATCAAACGTGAGTTGGCATGTGTCTGTCGACTGTGGGGAGTGGGGCTGCTACCGGAGTCGCGAGTTCTCCTACCTGGATGACATGGTTAGTTACATTATAATGAGTGTGTAACAAATGCACGACATCTCTCACACCATTAAATCTGCATAACAGCCACTGTTGTTCCGAACCATTATAGCTTCTACAAATGAGCAACAACATCTGGGAGAATGTTTAGTTGAAAACCTCCCCCCACCCCACCAACGCGCCGATACCAAAAATACAGTGCTCAATCGGGAACAATGTCCCTCCATCTCGACTTGAAGGAGCGGCTCTTTTGCTGTCCCAGGCGTGTTCGTTTTCGGGCTTACCAGATTTAAAGAACGCCGCTATATCGGCCGCGTCCTTTGACGTCTCCTCCGCTCCGTCGCCAGAGCTCATGATGGTGGCCCAACTAAATTCCCAATGCGCTGGGGTAATTCCTGCCAACGTTATCAATATAAAAAATCTGTTCGCTTTCGGAAAGCGTGGGCCAAGACACAGGGGCGGGCAGGATCGCTCCTAGATGCTACTGCCATCAGCAAACCTCCATCTTGGGTAATAGCTACAAATGCACAGCTGGGCGGCCGCCGGGTTCCTCCTCCGAGTCGAAAGGAGAGTTGTTGTGGAGGGGGGGCACGGGATTCGGGAAGGGATGGGTCTATGTTCGGTGAATCTCCGAGAGACTTCGGAAACGTGCAGACAGAGGACGGGCGATCGGGTTGACCCGTGACAACTGCAGTGTCTGTGAATCATTAATGGGTATGACAGCGATTTGTGCCTTTTTAAATCAGTGTGCACTGTGCAGATTGGCCTACAAGGTAAACATTAATATTGCATATACACAGTGTTTTGGATATCATGTTAGGACACGAATTAATGCATGTGTTGATTGTTGATCTGATTCTCTCAATCACAAATGTTAGGTTGCAGAATAAACTCATTCGGATTTGGTCAGTGTAGCCTAACAAATAGTCATTTGAAAGGCCTACTGAAGACCCTATAAAGACAACTACAAGAATATCATAAGTCTACTTTAACTAGCCTACTCTCTGCAGGATTTGTTTAGGGTGAGATTCTATCTCCAGGCCATCAGACTGTTAAACAGTAACAACTAGCCAGCCCGCCCAGTACCTTAGTCACTGTTACCTACAGGTAACCAACCACCTGGTACTCAACCCTTCACCTTAGAGACTGCCGCCCTATGTACATTGTCATTGAACACTAGTCACTTTAATAATGTTTACATACTGTTTTACCCACTTCATACTGCATAATAGTCATGGCTCATCCTATATACAGTGCCTTCAGAAAGCTTTCACACCCCTTGACATTTTCCACATTTTGTTGTGTTACAGTATGAATTTAAATTGATTAAATGTAGTTAATGGCCTACACACAATACCCCATAATGTCAAAGTGGAATTATGTTTATACATATTTGTTTTACAAATTAATTCAAAATGAAACACTGAAATGTATTGAATCAATAACTATTCAATCACATTGTTAAGTTCAGGAGTATACTTTTGCTTATACATAATAAGTTGCATGGACTCACTCTGTGTGTAATAATAGTGTTTAACATTATTTTTGAATGACTACCTCATCTCTGTACCCCACACATACAATTATCTGTAAGGTCCCTCAGTCGAGCAGTGAATTTAAAACACAGACCAGGGAGGTTTTCCAATGCCCCTTAAAGAAAGGCACCTACTTGTATATGGGGGAAAAAGAAGCAGACATTGAATATCCCTTTGAGCATGGCAAAGTTATTAATTACACTTTGGATGGTGTATCAATACACCCAGTCACTACAAAGTTATAGGCGTCCTTCCTAACTCAGTTGCCGGAGAGGAAAGAAACAGTTCAGGGATTTCACCAATGGTGATTTTTAAACAGTTAGAGTTAAATGGCTGTGATAGGAGATAACTGAGGATGGATCAACAACATTGTAGTTAACCTAAGTGACAGAGTGAAAAGAAGGAAGCCTGTACAGAATTCAAATATTTCAAAACATGCATCCTGTTTGAATTAAGTAAAACTGCAAAAAATGTGGCAAAGAAATTCACTTTATTTCCTGAGTACAAAGTGTTATGTTTGGGGCAAATCCAACACAACACATATCATGTTTTCATGCGTGGTGTTGGCTGCATCATGTTATGGGTATGCTTGTCATCGGCAAGGTCTGGGAAGTTTTTTTTATGATATAAAGAAATGGAATAGAGCTAAGCAAAGGCAAAACCCTAGAGGAAAACATGGTTCAGTCTGCTTTCCTACAGACACTGGGAGACAAATTCATATTTCAGCAGGACAATAACCTCAAACACAAGGCCAAATATACACTGGAGTTGCTTACCAAGACAACATTGAATGTTCCTGAGTGGCCTAGATACAGTTTTCACTTAAATCTATGGCAAGACATGAAAATGGCTGTCTTGCAATGATCAACAACTAACTTGACAGAGTTGGAATAATTCAAAAAAGAATAATGTGCAAATATTGTATAATCCGTGTGTGTAAAGCTCTTAGAGATGTACCCAGAAAGAGCTATAATCGCTGCCAAAGGTGATTTTAACATGTAACGTAAACTCACCCCATTCTGTACAAATGTGCGCAACCGCAACATTCAAACGAGGCTACAAAGAAAACTAATGGGACTGTAGCGACTGTGTTGACGTCAAAATCGGGGGTGTGAACTAGGTTACTATTCCAGCGTTGATCGACATGGTAATGGCTCTATAGTATTGGAGAAAAGTTGAAAAAACTGACCCTCCGTTACATAGTGACATGTCATGTCGTAACGTACAGCACGCGTAAAGCAACTATTTCTGTCTTACAATCTCTCTCCACCAGGTGTAGCACTTCTCTCATCCTTTAAAAACAGGAAATGGACAGTGACGGGTGTAAAGGGGGGGATATCTAGTCATTGTTTTGCGTCATCACCGCATGCGATCATCATTCTCAAAGCTGCTGTTTACTTCTAAGATCACTTTAGCACCGCCCTAAAAACCCCATCCAAATTCGACACAAACCTTCAAATAGGTATGTAATGACACATTATATAAACTCTTTATAGTGTTTTATTTACATTTTAGAGGCGATAAGGTGATAAGTTGGACAGATCTCTCGGAGGACCTGAGCCCTAGGACCATGCCCCAGGACTACCTGACATGATGACTCCTTGCTGTCCCCAGTCCACCTGGCCATGCTGCTGCTCCAGTTTCAACTGGCCTGGGCCCTAGGACCATGTCCCAGGACTACCTGACATGATGACTCCTTGCTGTCCCCAGTCCACCTGGCCATGCTGCTGCTCCAGTTTCAACTGTTCTGCCTTACTATTATTCAACCATGCTGGTCATTTATGAACATTTGAACATCTTGGCCACGTTCTGTTATAATCTCCACCCGGCACAGCCAGAAGAGGACTGGCCACCCCACATATACTCTCTCTAATTCTCTCTTTCTTTCTCTCTCTCGGAGGACCTGAGCCCTAGGACCGTGCCCCAGGACTACCTGACATGATGGCTCCTTGCTGTCCCCAGTCCACCTGACTGTGCTGCTGCTCCAGTTTCAACTGTTCTGCCTTATTATTATTCGACCATGCTGGTCATTTATGAACATTTGAACATCTTGGTCATGTTCTGTTATAATCTCTACCCGGCACAGTCAGAAGAGGACTGGCCACCCCACATAGCCCGGTTCCTCTCTAGGTTTCTTCCTAGGTTTTGGCCTTTCTAGGGAGTTTTTCCTAGCCACCGTGCTTTTACACCTGCATTGTTTGCTGTTTGGGGGTTTAGGCTGGGTTTCTGTACAGCACTTTGAGATATCAGCTGATGTACGAAGGGCTATATAAATAAATTTGATTTGATTTGAGATCGAGTGAAAAAAAGCAATTTTCCCAAACAATATCTCTCCTTCTCACTATCACGCATTAGTTTCGCTTCCCCACCCGCCATTTTTAAAAGGACCCTACGGGGCTCATTGCCTTCTTGAATCATGCAGAAACGGGCAGCATGTGGGTCATGTAATTGATTCTGTTGGAAAGGGGAGAAATTGTGCTTTACAGTGGTATTGACATTATAGTTGATCTGGAAGTATTACGTTTTTGGGGCGCTAAAATAAGGGCAATTGTACGGACCAAGCCGATATTCAAGTTTACGTTATTGACTCAGAGGCTGAATACTTAATTAAGATAGTGTTTCATTTTCATTAATTAAAAAAAAAAAAAAAAATCTTCCACTTTGACATTATAGAGTATTTTATTTAGATCTTTGACAAAAATGTACAATTAAATCAATTTTAATCCCACATTGTAAAATAACAAAATGTGGAAAAATAAATACTTTCTGAAGGCACTGTAACAGCTCTGGTCCTGGAAACATACAGGGTGTACAGGCTTTGGTTCCCCGCTCAGCACTAACCCAATGTATTGTTCAAATTCTTGGATGAATAAAGGTTTACATTGAACAATGCTCCCCTGCAAGATCAATTTCAGAGCTGATTCATGTGTCCCCTTTATAGCTAATGCTCAGTGTTTAGATTAGAAAATGCTAAATAAATGTTTGTGTGTTGCAACAGGTTAACTATATAAGGTAGCACACCTTTCCTGCAATCAAATGACCAAAGCACCCTCTAGTGGCCTCATGGGTGGAATATTATACATATTTTTCATAATTTCATAATAAATTAACATTAAATGTTTTGTTGTCAAAAAATCTGGTGTCTATGTCAAAGGATTTTGTTAAATTTCAGTCTTCTTGTCACGATTTTCATGTGGTGAAGGAGAGTCGGACCAAACTGCAGCGTGTATATTGCGATCCATGTTTAATCACACAACGTAAACACGAATAAACACTACAAAACAATAAACGAACCGAAAACAGCCTATACTTGTGTCAACTAACACAGCACAAGGACATCAAGACACTCAGGACAATCACCCACAATACAACCAAAGAATATGGCTGCCTAAATATGGTTCCCAATCAGAGACAACGATAAACACCTGCGTCTGATTGAGAACCACTTCAGACAGCCATAGACTAACCTAGAACACCCCACTAAGCTACAATCCCACTATCTACACACCACATACAAAAACCCATGTCACACCCTGGCCTGACCAAATACATGAAGAAAAACACAAAATACTACGACCAGGGCGTGCGTGACACTTCTATGGTGCACACTACCGGTCAAAAGTTTGAGAACACCTACTCATTCAAGGGTTTTTCTTTATTTTTACTATTTTCTACATTGTAGAATAATAGTTAAGACATCAAAACTATAACATAACACATGTAGAAACCAAAAAAGTGTTAAATAAATCAACATATATTTGAGATTGTTCATTTGCCTTGATGACAGCTTTGCACACTCTTGGCATTCACTCAACCAGCTTCATGATGTAGTCACCTGGAATGCATTTCAATTAACAGGTGTGCCTTGTTAAAAGTTAATTTGTGGACTTTCTTTCCTTCTTAATGTTTTTGAGCCAATCAGTTGTGTTGTGACAAAGTAGGGGTGGTAAACAGAAGATAGCCATGGTAAAATGGCACCGAAAGAAATGGCAGCAGTTGTACGGGCGCCGAACCAATTGTGCTATTATGTATTTTTTTATTTGTAACTTATTTTGTACATACTGTTTCTGCCACAGTATCTTACGGCAAAAAAGAGAGCTTCTGGATATCAGGACAGCGATCACTCACCTCAGAATAGACAAAGATTTTTTTCTTCAACAAGCAGGACGCACAGGATGTACTTCGAACACCCGACAATGCCAACATCCCCGTCATTGGCAAGAGAAAGCGACGCAGGTGCATAGGACACAGAGCAGGGTACCTTGTAAGGAGCCGCAAACGGCGAGTGGGAAAGCTGCCGTTACCGTCAATTTTACTTGCCAACGTGCAAACATTGGACAATAAATTAGATGAGGTACGATCGCGAATATCCTACCAACGGGACATCAGAAACTGTAACAACTTATGTTTCACAGAATTGTGGCTTAATGATGACGTGGATATTCAGCTAGCGGGATACACGCTGCACCGGCTAAGACGAGGGAGGGCGGTCTGTGCATACAGTGCCTTGCGAAAGTATTCGGCCCCCTTGAACTTTGCGACCTTTTGCCACATTTCAGGCTTCAAACATAAAGATATAAAACTGTATTTTTTTGTGAAGAATCAACAACAAGTGGGACACATTTATTGGATATTTCAAACTTTTTTAACAAATCAAAAACTGAAAAATTGGGCGTGCAAAATTATTAAGCCCCTTAACTTTCAGTGCAGCAAACTCTCTCCAGAAGTTCAGTGAGGATCTCTGAATGATCCAATGTTGACCTAAATGACTAATGATGATAAATACAATCCACCTGTGTGTAATCAAGTCTCCATATAAATGCACCTGCACTGTGATAGTCTCAGAGGTCCGTTAAAAGCGCAGAGAGCATCATGAAGAACAAGGAACACGCCAGGCAGGTCCGAGATACTGTTGTGAAGAAGTTTAAAGCCGGATTTGGATACAAAAAGATTTCCCAAGCTTGAAACATCCCAAGGAGCACTGTGCAAGCGATAATATTGAAATGGAAGGAGTATCAGACCACTGCAAATCTACCAAGACCTGGCCGTCCCTCTAAACTTTCAGCTCATACAAGGAGAAGACTGATCAGAGATGCAGCCAAGAGGCACATGATCACTCTGGATGAACTGCAGAGATCTACAGCTGAGGTGGGAGACTCTGTCCAAAGGACAACAATCAGTCGTATATTGCACAAATCTGGCCTTTATGGAAGAGTGGCAAGAAGAAAGCCATTTCTTAAAGATATCCATAAAAAGTGTCATTTAAAGTTTGCCACAAGCCATCTGTGAGACACACCAAACATGTGGAAGAAGGTGCTCTGGTCAGATGAAACCAAAATTGAACTTTTTGGCAACAATGCAAAACGTTATGTTTGGCGTAAAAGCAACACAGCATCACCCTGAACACACCATCCCCACTGTCAAACATGGTGGTGGCAGCATCATGGTTTGGGCCTGCTTTTCTTCAGCAGGGACAGGGAAGATGGTTAAAATTGATGGGAAGATGGATGGAGCCAAATACAGGACCATTCTGGAAGAAAACCTGATGGAGTCTGCAAAAGACCTGAGACTGGGACGGAGATTTGTCTTCCAAAAAGACAATGATCCAAAACATAAAGCAAAATCTACAATGGAATGGTTAAAAAATAAACATATCCAGGTGTTAGAATGGCCAAGTCAAAGTCCAGACCTGAATCCAATTGAGAATCTGTGGAAAGAGCTGAAAACTGCTGTTCACAAATGCTCTCCATCCAACCTCACTGAGCTCGAGCTGTTTTGCAAGGAGGAATGGGGAAAAAATTATCTCGATGTGCAAAACTGATAGAGACATACCCCAAGCGACTTACAGCTGTAATTGCAGCAAAAGGTGGTGCTACAAAGTATTAACTTAAGGGGGCTGAATAATTAATAATAATAATTTTGCACGCCCAATTTTTCAGTTTTTGATTTGTTAAAAAAGTTTGAAATATCCAATAAATGTCATTCCACTTCATGATTGTGTCCCACTTGTTGTTGATTCTTCACAAAAAAATACAGTTTTATATCTTTATGTTTGAAGCCTGAAATGTGGCAAAAGGTCGCAAAGTTCAAGGGGGCCGAATACTTTCGCAAGGCACTGTATTTGTAAACAACAGCTGGTGGACAAAATCTAAGGAAGTCTCTAGATTTTGCTCGCCTGCAGTAGAGTATCTTATGATAAGCTGTAGACTACACTATTTGCCAAGAGAGTTTTCATCCATACTTTTTGTGGCTTACTTATTTACCACCACAGACGGATGCTGGCACTAAGACCGCACTCAGTCAGCTGTATAAGGAAATAAGCAAACAGGAAACCGCTCACCCAGAGGCGGCGCAACTAGTGGCCGGGGACTTTAATGCAGGGAAAGTTAAATCAGTCTTATTTCATTTCTATCAAATCAAATGTATTTATATAGCCCTTCGTACATCAGCTGATATCTCAAAGTGCTGTACAGAAACCCAGCCTAAAACCCCAAATGGCAAGCAATGCAGGTATAGAAGCACGGTGGCTCGGAAAAACTCCCTAGAAAGGCCAAAACCTAGGAAGAAACCTAGAGAGGAACCAGGCTATGTGGGGTGGCCAGTCCTCTTCTAGCTGTGCCGGGTGGAGATTATAACAGAACATGGCCAAGATGTTTAAATGTTCATAAATTACCAGCATGGTCAAATAATAATAATGACAGGCAGAACAGTTGAAACTGGAGCAGCAGCACGGCCAGGTGGACTGGGGACAGCAAGGCGTCATCATGCCAGGTAGTCCTGAGGCATGGTCCTAGGGCTCAGGTCCTCCGAGAGAGAGAAAGAAAGAGAGAATAAGAGAGAGCATAATTCACACAGGACACCGAGAAGTACTCCAGATATAACAAACTGACCCTAGCCCCCCGACACGTAAACTACTGCAGCATAAATACTGGAGGCTGAGACAGGAGGGGTCAGGAGACACTGTGGCCCCATCCGATGACACCCCCGGACAGGGCCAAACAGGAAGGATATAACCCCACCCACTTTGCCAAAGCACAGCCCCCACACCACTAGAGGAATATATTCAAGCACCAACTTACCATCCTGAGACAAGGCGGAGTATAGCCCACAAAGATCTCCGCCACGGCACAACCCAAGGGGGGCGCCAACCCAGACAGGAAGATCACATCAGTGACTCAACCCACTCAAGTGACGCACCCCTCCTAGGGACGGTATGAAAGAGCCCTAGTAAGCCATTGACTCAGCCCCTGTAATAGGGTTAGAGGCAGAGAATCCCATTGGAAAGAGGGGAACCGGCCAGGCAGAGACAGCAAGGGCGGTTCGTTGCTCCAGAGCCTTTCCGTTCACCTTCACACTGCTGGGCCAGACTACACTCAATCATATGACCCACTGAAGAGATGAGTCTTCAGTAAAGACTTAAAGGTTGAGACCGAGTTTGTGTCTCTCACATGGGTAGGCAGACCATTCCATAAAAATGAAGTTCTATAGGAGAAAGCCCTGCCTCCAGCTGTTTGCTTAGAAATTCTAGGGACAATTAGGAGGCCTGCGTCTTGTGACCATAGCGTACATCAAATCAAATCAAATGTATTTATATAGCCCTTCGTACATCAGCTAATATCTCAAAGTGCTGTACAGAAACCCAGCCTAAAACCCCAAACAGCAAGCAATGCAGGTGTAGAAGCACGTACATGTAGGTATGTACGGCAGGACCAAATCAGAGAGATAGATAGGCGCAAGACCATGTAATGCTTTGTAGGTTAGCAGTACAAACTTGAAATGAGCCCTTGCCTTGACAGGAAGCCAGTGTAGGGAAGCTAGCACTGGAGTAATATGATCATATTTTTTGGTTCTAGTCAGGATTCTAGCAGCCGTATTTAGCACTAACTGAAGTTTATTTCGTGCTTTATCTGGGTAGCCGGAAAGTAGAGCATTGCAGTAGTCTAACCGAGAAGTGACAAAAGCATGGATTAATTTTTCTGCATCATTTTTGGACGGAAAGTTTCTTATTTTTGCAATGGAAAAAACCTGTCCTTGAAACAGTCTTGATATGTTCTTCAAAAGAGAGATCAGGGTCCAGAGTAACGCAGAGGTCCTTCACAGTTTTATTTGAGACGACTGTACAACCATTAAGATTAATTGTCAGATTCAACAGAAGATCTCTTTGTTTCTTGGGACCTAGAACAAGCATCTCTGTTTTGTCCGAGTTTAAAAGTAGAAAGTTTGCAGCCATCCACTTCCTTATGTCTGAAACAAATGCTTCTTGCCATGGCAATTTTGGGGCTTCGCCATGTTTCATTGAAATGTACAGCTGTGTGTCATCCGCATAGCAGTGAAAGTTAACATTATGTTTTTCGAATGACATCCCCAAGAGGTAAATATATATAGTGAAAACAATAGTGGTCCTAAAATGGAACCTTGAGGAACACCGAAATTTACAGTTGATTTGTCAGAGGACAAAACATTCACAGAGACAAACTGATATCTTTCCGACAGATAAGATCTAAACCAGGCCAGAACTTGTCCGTGTAGACCATTTTGGGTTTCCAATCTCCAAAAGAATGTGGTGATTGATGGTATCAAGAGCAGCACTAATGTCTAGGAGCACGAGGACAGATGCAGAGCCTCAGTCTGATGCCATTAAAAGGTCATTTATCACCTTCACAAGTGCAGTCTCAGTGCTATGATGGGGTCTAAAACCAGACTGAAGCATTTCGTATACATTGTTTGTCTTCAGGAAGGCAGTGAGTTGCTGCGCAACAGCCTTTTCTAAAAGAATTGAGAGGAATGGAAGATTCGATATAGGTAGATATTTTTTTATATTTTCTGGGTCAAGATTTTTAATAAAGAGAGGCTTTATTACTGCCACTTTTAGTGAGTTTGGTACACATCAGGTGGATAGAGAGCCGTTTATTATGTTCAACATAGGAGGGCCAAGCACAGGAAGCAGCTCTTTCAGTAGTTTAGTTGGAATAGGGTCCAGTATGCAGTTTGAAGGTTTAGAGACCATGATTATTTTCATCATTGTGTCAAGGGATATAGTACTAAAACACTTGAGTGTCTCTCTTGATCCTAGGTCCTGGCAGAGTTGTGCAGACTCGGGACAACTGAGCTTTGAAGGAATACGCAGATTTAAAGAGGAGTCCGTAATTTGCTTTCTAATAATCATGATCTTTTCCTCAAAGAAGTTAATGAATTTATTACTGCTGAAGTGAAAGCCATCCTCTCTTGGGGAATGCTGCTTTTTAGTTAGCTTTGTGACAGTATCAAAAAGGAATTTGGGATTGTTCTTATTTTCCTCAATTAAGTTGGAAAAATAGGATGATCAAGCAGCAGTAAGGACTCTTAGATACTGCACGGTACTGTCTTTCCAAGCTAGTCGGAAGACTTCCAGTTTGGTGTGGCGCCATTTCCGTTCCAAATTTCTGGAAGCTTGCTTCAGAGCTCGGGTATTTTCTGTATACCAGGGAGCTAGTTTCTTATGAGATGTTTTTAGTTTTTAGGGGTGCAACTGCATCTAGGGTATTGTGCAAGGTTAAATTGAGTTCCTCAGTTAGGTGGTTAACTGATTTTTGTCCTCTGGCGTCCTTGGGAGTCTGGAAGGACATCAAGTAATCTTTGTGTTATCTGTGAATTTATAGCACGACTTTTGATGTTCCTTGGTTGGGGTCTGAGCAGATTATTTGTTGCAATTGCAAACGTAATAAAATGGTGGTCTGATAGTCCAGGATTATGAGGAAAAACATTAAGATCCACAACATTTATTCCATGGGACAAAACTAGGTCTAGAGTATGACTGTGACCGTGAGTAGGTCCACTGAGTTGATGATGGCTCCGAAAGCCTTTTGGTGTGGGTCTGTGGACTTTTCCATGTGAATATTAAAGTCACCAAAGACTAGAATATTATCTGCTATGACTACAAGGTCTGATAGGAATTCAGGGAACTCAATGAGGAATGCTGTATATGGCCCAGGAGGCCTGTAAGCAGTAGCTATAAAAAGTGATTGAGTAGGCTGCATAGATTTCATGACTAGAAGCTCAAAAGATGAAAATGGCATTTTTTGTTGTTGTTGTAAATTGAAATTTGCTATCGTAAATGTTAGCAACACCTCCGCCTTTGCGGGATGCACGGGGGATATGGTCACTAGTGTAGCCAGGAGGTGAGGCCTCATTTAACACAGTAAATTCATCAGGCTTAAGCCATGTCAGGCCAAACACATCAAGATTATGATCAGTGATTAGTTCATTGACTATAATTGCCTTTGAAGTAAGGGATCTAACATTAAGTATCCCTATTTTGAGATGTGAGGTATCACGATCTCTTTCAATAATGACAGGAATGGAGGTGGTCTTTATCCCAGTGAGATTGCTTAGGCGAACACCGCCATGTTTAGTTTTGCCCAACCTAGGTCGAGGTACAGACACGGTCTCAATGGGGATAGTTGAGCTGACTACACTGACTGTGCTAGTGGCAGACTCCACTATGCTGGCAGGCTGGCTAACAGCCTGATGCCTGGCCTGCACCCTATTTCATTGTGGAGCTAGAGGAGTTAGAGCCCTTTCTATGTTGGTAGATAAGATGAGAGCACCCCTCCAGCTAGGATGGAGTCTGTCACTCCTCAGCAGGTCAGGCTTGGTCCTGTTTGTGGGTGAGTCACAGAAAGAGGGCCAATTATTTACAAATTCTATCTTTTGGGAGGGGCAGGAAACAGTTTTCAACCAGCGATTGAGTTGTGAGACTCTGCTGTAGAGCTCATCACTCCCCCTAACTGGGAGGTGGCCAGAGACAATTACTCGGTGCCGACACATCTTTCTAGCTGATTTACACGCTGAAGCTATGTTGCGCTTGGTGATCTCTGACTGTTTCATCCTAACTTCGTTGGAGCCGACGTGGATAACAATATCTCTATACTCTCTACACTCGCCAGTTTTAGCTTTAGCCAGCACCATCTTCAGATTAGCCTTAACGTCGGTAGCCCTGCCCCCTGATAAATAGTGTATGATCGCTGGATGATTAGTTTTAAGTCTAATACTGCGGGTAATGGAGTCGCCAATGACTACAGTTTTCAATTTGTCAGAGCTAATGGTGGGAAGCTTCGGCGTCTCAGACCCCGTAACGGGAGGAGTAGAGACAAGAGAAGGCTCGACATCAACATGTTAAATGCGTAACCAGAGGGAAAAGATTCTAGATCACCTGTACTCCACACACAGAGACGCCTACAAAGGTCTCTCTCGCCCTCCATTTGGTAAATCTGACCACAATTCTGTCCTCCTGATTCTTGCTTACAAGCAAAAATGAAAGCAGGAATCACCAGTCACTTGGTCTATAAAAAAAGTTGTCAGATGAAGCAGATGCTAAACCACAGGACTGTTTTGCTAGCACAGACTGGAACATGTTCCGGGATTCTTCCGATCTCATTGGGGAGTACACCACATCAGTCACTGGCTTTAACAATAAGTGCATCGAGGACGATGTCCCCACAGTCACTGTACGTACATAACCCAACCAGAAGCCATGGATTACAGGCAACACTCGCACTGAGCTAAAGGGTTGAGCTGCCGCTTTCAAGCTGTGGGACTCTAACCCGGAAGCTAATAAGAAATTCTGCTATGCCCTCCGACGCACCATCAAACAGGCAAAGCAAAAATACAGGGCTAAGATTGAATCGTACTACACCGGCTCCGACGCTTGTCTTATGTGGCAGGGCTTGCAAACTATTACAGACTACAATGAGAAGCAGAGCCGCGAGCTGCCCAGTGACACGAGCCTACCAGACGAGCTAAATCACTTCTATGCTCGCTTTGAGGCAAGCAACACTGAGGCATGCATGAGAGCATCAGCTGTTCTCCTCCGTAGCCAACGTGAGTAAGACCTTTAAACAGGTCAACATTCACAAGGCCGTGGGGCCAGTTGGATTACCAGGATGTGTGCACCGGGCATGTGCTGACCAACTGGCAGCTGTCTTCACTGACATTATCAACATGTCCCTGATAGAGTCTGTAATACCAACATGTTTCAAGCAGACCACCATAGTCCCTGTGCCCAAGAACACAAAGGCAACCTGCCTAAATGACTACTGGCTCGGAGCACTCTAGTCCATAGGCATGAAGTGCTTTGAAAGGTTGGTAATGGCTCACATCAACACCATTATCCCAGAAACCCTAGACCCTCTCAATTTGCATACTGCCCAAACAGATCCACAGATGATGCCATCTCTATTGCACTCCACACTGCCCTTTCCCACCTGGACAAAAGGAACACTTCTGTGAGAATGCTATTCATTGACTACAGCTCAGTGTTCAAAACCATAGTACCCTCAAAGCTCATCAATAAGCTAAGGATCCTGGGACTTAACACCTCCCTCTGCAACTGGATCCTGGACTTTCTGACGGGCCGCCCCCAGGTGATGAGGCTAGGTAGCAACACATCTGCCACGCTGATCCTCAACACTGGAGATCCACAGGGTTGTGTGCTCAGTCCCCTCCTGCACTCCATGTTCACCCATTACTGCATGGCCAGGCATGACTCCAACACCATCATTAAGTTTGCAGATGACACAACATGGTAGGCCTGATCACCGACAACAACGAGACAGCCTATAGGGAGGAGGTCAGAGATCTGGCCGGATGGTGCCAGAATAACAACCTATTCCTCAACATAATCAAAACAAAGGAGATGATTGTGGACTACAGGAAAAGGAGGACCGAGCACGCCCCCATTCTCATCGACGGGGCTGTAGTGGAGCAGGTTGAGAGCTGTCCACATCACCAACAAACTAGAATGGTCCAAACACACCAAAACAGTCGTGAAGAGGGCACGACAAAGCTTATTCCCCCATCGACGACATCCTGACTGGTCGCATCACTGCCTGGTACGGCAACTCCTCGGCCTCCAACCGCAAGGCACTACAGAGGGTAGTGCGTACGGCCCAGTACATCACTGGGGCTAAGCTGCCTGCCATCCAGGACCTCTACACCAGGCGGTGTCAGAGGAAGGCACTAAAAATTGTTAAAGACCCCAGCCACCCCAGTCATAGAATGTTCTCTCTACTACCGAATGGCAAGCGGTACCGGAGCGCCAAGTCTAGGACCAAAAGGCTTCTCAACAGCTTTTACCCCAAAGCCACAAGATTCCTGAACAAGTAATCAAATGGCTACCCAGACTATTTTGCATTGTCCTGCCCCCCTCCCCCAATCCCTCTTCTACTCTGCAGCTCTCTGTTTATCATATATGCATAGTCACTTTAACTATACATTCATGTACATACTACCTCAATTAGCCCGACTAACCGGTGCCCCAGCACATTGGCTACCCGGACTATCTGCATTGTGTCCTGCCACCCGCCAACCCCTCTTTTACTCTACTGCTACTCTCTGTTTTTCATATACAGTTGAAGGCAGAAGTTTACGTACGCCTAAGCCAAATACATTTAAATTCTGTTTTTCACAATTCCTGACATTTAGTTAGGATCACCACTTTATTTTAAGAATGTGAAATGTCAGAATAATAGTAGAGTGATTTATTTCAGCTTTAATATTTTTCATCACATTCCCAGCGGGTCAGAAGTTTACATACACTCAATTAGTATGTAGTAGCATTGCCTTTAAATTGTTTAACTTGGGTCAAACATTTCGGGTAGCCTTTCACAAGCTTCCTACAATAAGTTGGGTGAATTTTGACAGATCGCACACGCCTTTTCAGTTCTGCCCACACATTTTCGATAGGATTGAGGTCAGGGCTTTGTGATGGCCACTCCAATACCTTGAATTTGTTGTCCTTTGGAAGTATGCTTAGGGTCATTGTCCGTTTGGAAGACCCATTTGCTACCAAGCTTTAATTTCCTGACTGATGTCTTGAGATGTTGCTTCAATATATCCACATCATTTTCCTCCCTCATGAAGCCATCTATTTTGTGAAGTGCACCAGCCCCTCCTGCAGCAAAGCACTCCCACAACATGATGCTACCACCCCCGTGCTTCACGGTTGGGATGGTGTTGTTTGGCTTGCAAGCTTCCCCCTTTTTTCTCCAAACATAATGATGGTCATTATGGCCAAAAAGTTATATTTTTGTTTTATCAGACCAGAAGACATTTCTCCAAAAAGTATGATCTTTGTCTCCACGTGCAGTTGCAAACCGTAATCTGGCTTTTTTTATGGCGGTTTTGGAGCAGTGCCTTCTTCCTTGCCGAGCGGCCTTTCAGGCTATGTCAATATAGGACTCGTTATACTGTGGATATAGATACTTTTGTACCTGTTTCCTCCAGCATCTTCAGCATCTCCAGCATCTTCCTCCAGGTCCTTTGCTGTTGCTCTGGGTTTTATTTGCACTTTTCGCACCAAAGTACGTTCATCTCTAGGAAACAGAACGCGTCTCCTTCCTGAGCGGTATGACGGCTGTGTGGTCCCATGGTGTTTATACTTACGTATATACATATTGTTTGTACAGATGAACGTGGTACCTTCAGGCGTTTGGAAATTGCTCCCAAGGATGAACCGGACCCGTGGAGGTCTACCATTTTTTTCTGAGGTCTTGGCTGATTTATTTTGATTTTCCCATGATGTCAAACAAAGAGGCGCTGAGTTTGAAGGTAGGCCATAAAATACATCCACAGGTCCACCTCCAATTGGTTCAAGTGATGTCAATTAGCCTATCAAAAGCTTCTAAAGCCATGACATCATTTTCTGGAATTTTCCAAGCTGTTTAAAGGCACTTAGTGTATGTAAACTTCTGACCCACTGGAATTGTGATACAGTGAATTATAGGTGAAAGAATGTCTGTAAACAATTGTTGAAAAAATTACTTGTGTCATGCACAAAGTAGATGTCCTAACCGACTTGCCAAAACTATAGTTTGTTAAAACAAGAAATTTGTGGAGTGGTTGAAAAACTAGTTTTAATGACTCCAACCTAAGTGTATGTATACTTCCGACTTCAACTGTATGTATAGCCACTTTAACCATACCTACATGTACATACTACCTCAATTAGCCCGACTAACCGGTGCCCGTATATTGCCTTGCTACTGTTATAGCCTTGCTACTGTTATAGCCTTGCTACTGTATATAGCCTCGCTACTGTTATAGCCTTGCTACTGTATATAGCCTCGCTACTGTATATAGCCTCACTACTGTTATAGCCTTGCTACTGTTATAGCCTCGCTACTGTATATAGCCTCGCTACTGTATATAGCCTCGCTACTGTTATAGCCTCACTAATGTATATAGCCTCGCTACTGTTATAGCCTCGCTACTGTTATAGCCTCGCTACTGTATATAGCCTCGCTACTGTATATAGCCTCGCTACTGTTATAGCCTCGCTACTGTTTTTGCCTCGCTACTGTTATAGCCTCGCTACTGTTATAGCCTCGCTACTGTATATAGCCTCGCTACTGTTATAGCCTCGCTACTGTTATAGCCTCGCTACTGTTATAGCCTCGCTACTGTATATAGCCTCGCTACTGTTATAGCCTCGCTACTGTATATAGCCTCGCTACTGTTATAGCCTCGCTACTGTATATAGCCTCGCTACTGTTATAGCCTCGCTACTGTTATAGCCTCGCTACTGTATATAGCCTCGCTACTGTTATAGCCTCGCTACTGTTATAGCCTCGCTACTGTTATAGCCTCGCTACTGTATATAGCCTCGCTACTGTTATAGCCTCGCTACTGTATATAGCCTCGCTACTGTTATAGCCTCGCTACTGTTATAGCCTCGCTACTGTATATAGCCTCGCTACTGTTATAGCCTCGCTACTGTATATAGCCTCGCTACTGTTATAGCCTCGCTACTGTATATAGCCTCGCTACTGTTATAGCCTCGCTACTGTATATAGCCTCGCTACTGTATATAGCCTCGCTACTGTATATAGCCTCGCTACTGTATATAGCCTCGCTACTGTTATAGCCTCGCTACTGTATATAGCCTCGCTACTGTATATAGCCTCGCTACTGTATATAGCCTCGCTACTGTTATAGCCTTGCTACTGTATATAGCCTCGCTACTGTTATAGCCTCGCTACTGTATATAGCCTCGCTACTGTTATAGCCTCGCTACTGTTATAGCCTCGCTACTGTATATAGCCTCGCTACTGTTATAGCCTCGCTACTGTATATAGCCTCGCTACTGTTATAGCCTCGCTACTGTATATAGCCTCGCTACTGTTATAGCCTCGCTACTGTATATAGCCTCGCTACTGTATATAGCCTCGCTACTGTATATAGCCTCGCTACTGTATATAGCCTCGCTACTGTTATAGCCTCGCTACTGTTGTTTTTATTCCTTTACTTATCTATTGTTCACCTAATACTTTTTTTTACTTCAACATTGCACTGTTTGTTAAGGCCTGTAAGTAAGCGTTTCACTGTAAGGTTGTATACCTGTTGTATTTGGCGCATGTGACAAATAAACTTTGATTTGATACAGAAGATAGCCCTATTTGGTAAAAGACCAAGTCCATGTTATGGCAAGAACAGCTCAATAAGCAAAGAGAAATGACAGTTCATCATTACTTTCTGTACAGCACTTTGAGATATCAGCTGATGTACGAAGGGCTATATAAATACATTTGATTTGATTTTGATTTGATACTTTAAGACATGAACCTTCAGTCAATATGGAAAATGGCAAGATCTTTGAAAGTTTCTTCAAGTGCAGTTGCAAAAACCATCATGTGCTATGATGAAACTAGCTCTCATGAGGACCACCACAGAAAAGGAAGACCCAGAATTATCCCTGCTGCAGAGGGTAAATTCATTAGAGTTACCAGCCTCAGAATTTGCAGCCCAAATAAATGCTTCACAGAGTTCTAGTAACAGAAACATCTCAACATCAACTGTTCAGAGGAGACTGTGTGAATCAGGCCTTAATGGTCCAATTGCTGCAAAGAAACCACTACTAAAGGACACGAATAATAACAAGAGACTTGCTTGAGCCATGAAACACGAGCAATGGACATTAGACAGGTGGAAATGTGTCATTTGGTCAGGAGTCCAAATTGGAGGTTTTTGGTTCCAACCGCTGTGTCTTTGTGAGACGCAGAGTAGGTGAACGGATGATCTCATGGAGGAGGAGGTGTTGCGGTGCTTTGTTGGTGACACTGTCATTTATTTAGAATTCAAGACACACTTAACCAGCATGGCTACCACAGAATGCTGCAACGATATGCCATCCCATCTGGTTTGTACTTCGTCCCACTATCATTTGTTTTTCAACAGGACAATGACCCAACAAACCTCCATGCTGTGTAAGGAATATTTGACCAAGAAGGAGAGTGATGGAGTGCTGCATCAAATGACCTGGCCTCCATAATCACCTGACCTCAACCCTGATTGAGGTGGTTTGGGATGAGTTGGACCGCAGAGTGAAGGAAAAGCAGCCAACAAGTGCGCAGCATATGTGGGAACTCCTTCAAGACTGTTTGAAAAGCATTCCAGGTGAAGATGGATGAGAGAATGCCAAGAGTGTGCAAAGCCGTCATCAAGGCAAAGGGTGGCTATTTGAGTTTCAAGTATAACATAATTTGTTTAACACTTTTTTTGTAGTAACATGATTCCATATGTGTTATTTCATAGTTTTGATATCTTCACTATTATTCTACAATTCTACAAGGTGTTCTAAAACTTTTTGACAGGTAGTGTATATACCGTGTAATATTGGGATGCAAACTTAAAATGTAATAAATGTCAGCTTTATATCTGATGGTACAGGTGTCTTCTTCTTTTTTTAAGCCCATAACCATGTGTGTGAGGTGTGTACATTTGTTTCAAAGTAGATTTGTTTAAGACTACCAAGAAACTCTGTGTGACCCTGATTTAGCCCACAGTAGTAAAAAGGTTATTAAGTATTTTTAGGCAAAGTCTGACAGTTCATAATCCAATAAAATGTATAGGCACAGTTTTCTGCATCTTTTATATACATTCAAATTGAATTGATTTCTTCATGGTGTCCTTGAATTGAGTCACGGTCAACAAGGATTTCAAGTCACTTAGTCTAGATGTGCCTGTGTAGTGGTTATCCTAACACTTTGGGCATTAGAGATTGTCTGTGGATTATACTGTTTATAGATTAGCGCCTACGGTACATGTAGGTCTGTTTGTGTCTGGGACTCCAGGGACTGCAGTTGAAAATTAGCCGTCTGGCTAAACTGGCATTTTTACTGAAATGTTGATTAATGTGCACTGTCCCTGTAAAAATAAACTCAAACTCCAGAGTGTTTTTGTTTTGTAATATAACATGTAGTTAATATAATATTTTACTGAAGTGATTGTTTTCTTTCCTATCACATGAAATGGATGTCGTCAAGATTAGGCAAACTCATGGTCATTTTGGTAGTGGAAACACACACGCACGCACACAGACACACACAGACACAGACACACTGGCCGTGATCGGGAGTCCCATAGGGCGGCGCACAATTGGCCCAGTATCGTCCGGGTTAAGGGAGGGTTTGGCTGGGGTAGGCCATCATTGTAAATAAGTATCTGTTCTTAACTGACTTGCCAAGTTAAATAAAGTTTAAAGATACACATACGCACACTACAAACACTATATCAAACAACTGTGCTCAGACCAGTTTGCAGGGAGTGTGTTGAACAGAACTGAGGACAGATTTCACCCAAAATTACAGGGGGAAAAATATATATATTTGTTTGATTTATCCATTACTTTAACAGCCACTCGTAAACCAAAGTTAAAATGCTAATTTGACCTTTAGTTTAATAGATTCATGAACATGGTTTCATTAAGTTTCTTTATGACATTAGGCCCACCGTCTTCTGTACAAGGGGTGAACTACCCGGGTTGTGTTCATTGCAGCACAAAATTGGAAGCGTTTTAAAACATATTGCAACAGAAAATGAAAATGTGTGTTTCTTATTGGAAAAGTCGCTGGTAGTCCCTCCATGTTTCAGTCCATTTTCATCCATTTGGTGGCTAATGAACATGATGCAGTATGTTATTTTTTCTAAGAGCATGCATTAGTCCCTACAGTCCCCAGTGTTTAATTCAAATAGCCCCTCTCCTTTAAGACTTAATGAATGTTTTAAGGAATACACTAGCAATGAGAGCACATCATTTTTGCACAGTGATAAATTATAGGAATACGGATGCAAAATGTTTAGAATGAATAGTTGCAAAGTAAGGTTAATGGCTGAAATGACATGCTACTGATGTCATTTAATTTGAGCTCCTGCTATACCAGGAGATAATCCTGCATCAATAAAAAAATGTGGATTATTATGTGGATTATAATTAATTGGCATTTTTGTAGGATTTGATACATTTTTCATAAAGGGAAGATCAAGTCTGACATTTCAAAGTGGAAATGACAAACTTCAGAAGCCTTTTTAGAACTCAAATACACTACAAGTTAAACATTTTATTGCATCCTTGGTGATTAAATTCAAATGTTGTCACGTGCTTTGTAAACAACAGGTGCTTACTTACAGGCCCTTCCCAACAATGCAGAGAGAAAAATATATAAATAATAGAAAAATAATAACACAAATAAAGATAACTTGGCTACATACACAGGGTACCAGTATCGAGTCGATGTTCAGGGGTACAAGGTAATGAGATAGATTTTTATTTAACTAGGCAAGTCAGTTAAGAACAAATTCTTATTTATTATTCTACCCCGGCCAAACCCGGGGCGCCGACCTATGGGGCTCCCAATCACAGCTAGTTGTGATCAGCCTGGAATCGAACCAGGGTCTGTAGTGATGCCTATAACACTGAGATGCAGTGCCTTAGACCATTGCACCACACTCGGGAGCCCTATACAGTATGTATATATGTACATATAGGGATAAAGTGACGAGGCTACAGGATATATAGTAAACAGTTACAGCAGCGTATGTGATGAGTCAAAAGAGTTATGTACTGTGCCGTACGCACTACCCTCTGAAGTGCCTTGCTGTCGGATGCCAAGCAGTTGCTGTACCAAGCGGTGATGCAGTCAGTCAAGATGCTCTCAATGGTGCAGTTCTTTTTTAGCCACCTGAGAGGGAAGAGGCATTATCATGCCCTCTTCATGACTGTGTTGGTGTGTTTGGACCATACAAATTCCTTAGTGATGTGCACATCGAGGAACTTGAAGCTCTCAACCTGCTCCACTACAGCCCTGTCAATGTGGATGGGGGTGTGCTCTGCCCTCTGTTTCTTGTAGTCCACGATCAGCTCCATTTGGATTTATTATCAACCAATAAACCTGCCTTGATTATTAATACAGTAGACCATGGTTTCCCAAACTCGGTCCTGGGGCCCCCCCTGGGTGCACGTTTTGGGGGGCCAGGACCCGAGTTTGGGAAAACCATGCATTGGACGAGTGAATGGACCTGATGCACGTGCACTGCAGAAAGCAGCCAGAAGAGGGTACTCTAATCACACTAAATCAATTATCTTCTCAGAAGTGCAAATAACGGATTCATTAGTGTATTTAAAAAAAAATGTTATTCACCTTTATTTAACCAGGTAGGCTAGTTGAGAACAAGTACTCATTTGCAACTGAGACCTGGCCAAGATAAAGCATAGCAATTCGACACATACAACAACACAGAGTTACACATGGAATAAACAAAACATAGTCAATAATACAGTAGAACAAAAGAAAACAAAAAAGTCTATGTACAGTGAGTGCAAATGAGGTAAGATAAGGGAGTTAAGGCAATAAATAGGCCACGGTGGTGAAGTAATTACAATATACCAATTAAACACTGGAATAGATGTGCACAAGATGAATGTGCAAGTAGAGATACTGGGGTGCAAAGGAGCAAGATAAATAAATAAATACAGTATGGGGATGAGGTAGGTAGATAAATGGGCTGTTTACAGATGGGCTATGTACAGGTGCAGTGATCTGTGAGCTGCTCTGACAGCTTGTGCTTAAAGCTAGTGAGGGAGATATGAGTCTCCAGCTTCAGAGTTTCGCAGTTCGTTCCAGTCATTGGCAGCAGAGAACTGGAAGGAAAGACGACCATAGCAGGAATTGGCTTTGGGGGTGAGCAGTGAGATATACCTGCTGGAGCGCGTGCTACGAGTGGGTGCTGCTATGGTGACCAGTGAGCTGAGATAAGGCGGGGCTTTACCTAGCAGAGACTTGTAGATAACCTGTAGCCAGTGGGTTTGGCGACGAGTATGAAGCGAGGGCCAACCAACGAGAGCGTACAGGTCGCAATGGTGGGTAGTATATGTGGTTTTGGTGACAAAACGGATGGCACTGTGATAGACTGCATCCACTTTGTTGAGTAGAGTGTTCGAGGCTATTATAGATGACATCAAGTTAATGTCATGTGATTTGTGTGTGTACGTAACAGCAGAGAACTTAATGACCTGAATGAACCCCCAGGTGCTGAGAGAGAGAGAAAGAGAGAGAGAGAGAGAGAGACAGAGACAGAGACAGAGAGAGAGAGAGAAACTAACCAAATATCACCGTCTCCCTCTCAAATGTCAGACTCATAACTGGATTACTCCCTGATTTCTACTGGGCAGAGAACAGTGACTGAAACTAATGAAAGAAAGCAGGTATCTCTTTCTCATCCCTTCACCCATCCTTCTCTCCTCTTCTCTCTAGTCTTATATATTCACTCTCCTTTATCTCTTTCTTTCCCTCTCTCAAGATAGACTCCATTCATACAGGTGTATGCTGTCTTTCATGGGCCTATGAAACAGCCAGATGTCTATAAAATGGCCTGGGAGTTTAGCCACTTAGGGTAACGCCTAATGATAACAAAGAAGATTTATCTTCCTTTTTGTCCTGTCTCTCTTTCTCACTCCTTGGCTCTCTCCTCCAGAGTGTGTGTGTGTGTGTGTGTGTGTGTGTGTGTGTGTGTGTGTGTGTGTGTGTGTGTGTGTGTGTGTGTGTGTGTGTGTGTGTGTGTGTGTGTGTGTGTGTGTGTGTGTGTGTGTGTGTGTGTGTGTGTGTGTGTGTGTGTGTGTGTGTGTGTGTGTGTGTGTGTGTGTGTGTGTGATACTCCAGCCCAGCCTCTTAGCACAGTGTGAGTCTTTTATTGGCCTATCTCCTGCTGTTACTCTGTAATTATGGTAGACAGAGAGAATAACAACAGCAGGTGGAGAGAGCGAGAGCGAGAGAGGGATGCGTCTGTGTATGTGTGTGTGCCAATGTATTTCACACTTTCTTGGCCTTTCCTACAGTCAAATGACTAGTGGCCTCATGGGTGGAATGTTATTAATATTTTTCATAATTAATACAAAATTAAGTGATATGACATGCTATTCTATAAATAAAAAGTATCCGTAATTAATATTACCCGATTGAGCTAATCATGTAAATGTAATTAACTATAAAAAAATATATCCGTAATTAATATTACCCAATTGAGCTAATCATGTAAATGTAATTAACTAGAGAGTTGGGGCACCACGAAAGAATATTTGTAGAGCTGTTATCGTCCGAATAAACTTTTACATCAATAGCAGTCAATATTAATCGTCACCTTAATTCAGTCTCATCTGAAAGTTGTAAATTCTTGGTTATCTTCACGAACCCTGGTTAACAAGTTGAATCAGCAATACAAAATTGGGTTTAATTATTGATTTACTAAATACCTAACTAATCACACAGAATTACAAATACACATAATTAATCATAACTTAATTACAAATGACGTCATACAGGGAAAACGTCCCTAGCAGGCCAAATGTCATGACAACAGCCAAAAACATGGTGTTTCTATGTAAAAGTATATGTTATATTTCAGTCTTCTGTGATGTGTGCAAAGTGGAATATTGGGATGCAAACTTCAAATTGAATGCATTTCAACTCTATATCTGACATGGTACAGGTGTCTTCTTTTTGTTGATCCCATAACCATGTGTGTGTGTGTGTGTGTGCAGAGCCATCACAGTGAGTTGTTAGGGCTAACGAGAATGTCCAATAGTGCTCCTGTAACATGTCCAATAGTGCTCCTGTAACACCGGGTAACGTGGTTAGAACTCCCACAACTCTCTGATGGGTCCCACCTTACAGGGCAGCCAACCTGACCATTCATTTTAATACACCTAGTGGCTGACACACACACACACACACACACACACACACACAGCAACAGAAGCAGTAGCAGCAGCTGTGTCACTCTCCATCCTACAGAGACCTGTACCAGCAGAGGGTGATGGTATTGATGTGATCTGTACTCTCCCGCAGGGATGGAACACACGCACGCACACACACACCACGGGAGGCTGGTGAGGGGAGAACAGCTCATAATAATGGCTGGAATGGAGTGGTGTCAAACACATAAATTACATTCCAGCCATTACAATGAGCATGTCCTCCCAAATTAAGGTGCCACCAGCCACCTGTGACACACACACACCAGTTCCACTAGCAATCAGAGCTGAGATGAGCTGACCACACATTAGACAGAAAGACTACTGGCATAAAGCAATCAGTGGACTAGGCAGAGGAGGGGACTGGTCATTATGGTATCTCATCATCAAACCCATTTATCACTACACTATTTGGTGGCATTCGAGGAAAAGGGAATACCTAGTCAGTTGGACAAAGGAATGCATTCAACCGAACAACCGAAACGCATTTAACCCAAATCCTCTGAATCAGAGGTGCGGGGAGATGCCTTAATCGAAGTTCACATCATTGGCACCCGGGGAGTAGCTGTTGCTGGAGACTAAATGCCTTGCTCAAATGCAGAACGGCAGGTTTTTCTACCTTGCCAGCTCGGGGATTCGAACCAGAGACCTATACTGTCTATTATTTTTAGAAGTTTGGTATACGCCTCATACCAGTTAGTGTGTAATACATTTTTATGGGCATTTTGTAAAGGTGCATATAGGACCGTGTTGCTTTAAACTAACTAGTTCTCAGATTGATTAAATGCAGATGAAGGAGAGAAAAAAAGAAAGCAAAATGTATATTATTGCGGTAATAAATGTGGCTGCGCAGTCTAGGAAAGTACAGAGATGTGTGTTCCTAGTGCGCAGTAGCACTGGATTGGTATCTTAGCAACCATAGACGCCACTGGTAGCTATTTTTTGTTTACCAAGCTAAACTAGAAAGTTCGTTATTATTTTTTTACATAGATAGCTATAGGATGGATGTGTTACTTGAATCGAAAACAAAACCAGTTTCGACTATATCTGTGTATAGTTACATTCCTCCAAGACGAACTGAACCAAAAGAGAGAACCTATTACAACAGTGACTCCAAGGTATGGGTGGTTGCTACTTGCAAGCTAACGTTAGCGAACGGCTAGCTAACGCACTTAGCTAAACTAGCTAGCTAGAAAACCTATAGTTCTCTGTCCCCGTCTCTCTTTCTCCGTGTGTGTGTCCCTCTCACTCTTTCTCACTCTCTAACCCCTTTGTCTCTCTCCCCCTCTCTCTTTTCTCCCAGCTAGCACAATTGGTTCCTTAGAAGTTGTGGGAATGTACCTTTTTGGTTTCCAATTGGTTTTGGGAGCAAAGCCATACGTTTCCTGACTGAGAACAGAAGTGTGAAAATTTAGCCTGTTCTGAGAACGTTTTATTATTGTTCTCTGGATGTTTTGCTGGGAGGTCTTCTTAATGTTCTGAGAACATACATTTTAGGTTATTTTTAGGTTTTTGAATAACTTCCTTAAAGCGTTAACTGAAATGTTCAATAAGACTGTTAGCTAATTTCCCCCCAACGTTGGACACACCCTAACTTCGTACACTCTCTAGCGGTTAGAGAATTAAATCACCTCTACTCAACATTTAGATGGACTGGAAAATAACGGTACGTTTTGCGACTAAAGACACCCTTCCAGCTAGCTGACCACCGATTTTCATTGCAATTTATGTAAGTTAGGTTTTGAGAGTTTTCAAAAAACTGATATACAATGCTCCAAAAAATAAAGGGAACACTAAAATAACACATCCTAGATCTGAATGAATGAAATATTCTTATTAAATACTTTTTTCTTTACATAGTTGAATGTGCTGACAACAAAATCACAAAAATGATCAATGGAAATCAAATGTATCAACCCATGGAGGTCTGGATTTGGAGTCACACTCAACATTAAAGTGGAAAACCACACCAAAGGCTGATCCAACTTTGATGTAATGTCCTTAAAACAAGTCAAAATGAGGCTCAGTAGTGTGTGGGCCTCCACGTGCCTGTACGACCTCCCTACAACGCCTGGGCATGCTCCTGATGAGGTGGCGGATGGTCTCCTGAGGGATCTCCTCCCAGACCTGGACTAAAGCATCCACCAACTCCTGGACAGTCTGTGGTGCAACGTGGCGTTGGTGGATGGAGCGAGACATGATGTCCCAGATGTGCTCAATTGGATCCAGGTCTGGGGAACGGGCGGGCCAGTCCATAGCATCAATGCCTTCCTCTTGTAGGAACTGCTGACACACTCCAGCCACATGAGGTCTAGCATTGTCTTGCATTAGGAGGAACCCAGGGCCACCCGCACCAGCATATGGTCTCACAAGGGGTCTGAGGATCTCATCTCGGTACCTAATGGCAGTCAGGCTACCTCTGGCGAGCACATGGAGGGCTGTGCAGCCCCCCAAAGAAATGCCACCCCACACCATGACTGACCCACCGCCAAACTGGTCATGCTGGAGGATGTTGCAGGCAGCAGAACGTTCTCCATGGAGTCTCCAGACTCTGTCACATCTGTCACATGTGCTCAGTGTGAACCTGCTTTCATCTGTGAAGAGCACAGGGCGCCAGTGGCGAATTTGCCAATCTTGGTATTCTCTGGCAAAGGCCAAACGTCCTGCACGTTGTTGGGCTGTAAGCATAACCCCCACCTGTGGACGTCGGGCCCTCATGCCACCCTCATGGAGTCTGTTTCTGACCGTTTGAGCAGACACATGCACATTTGTGGCTTGCTCTAGGTCATTTTGCAGGGCTCTGGCAGTGCTCCTCCTGCTCCTCCTTGCACAAAGGCGGAGGTAGCGGTCCTGCTGCTGGGTTGTTGCCCTCCTACGGCCTCCTCCATGTCTCCTGATGTACTGGCCTGTCTCCTGGTTGCGCCTCCATGCTCTGGACACTACGCTGACAGACACAGCAAACCTTCTTGCCACAGCTCACATTGATGTGTCATCCTGGATGAGCTGCACTACCTGAGCCACTTGTGTGGGTTGTAGACTCCGTCTCATGCTACCACTAGAGTGAAAGCACCGCCAGCATTCAAAAGGACCAAAACATCAGCCAGGAAGCATAGGAACTGAGAAGTGGTCTGTGGTCACCACCTGCAGAACCACTCCTTTATTGGGGGTGTCTTGCTAATTGCCTATAATTTCCAACTGTTGTCCAATCCATTTGCACAACAGCATGTGAAATGTATTGTCAATCAGTATTGCTTCCTAAGTGGACAGTTTGATTTCACAGAAGTGTGATTGACTTGGAGTTACATTGTGTTGTTTAAGTGTTCCCTTTACTTTTTTGAGCAGTGTATATACACATTTTGTGGGACACGCTGCATATTGTAAAATACGGCTGTGCGATAGACACATTTAATATACAACTTTTTACCTAAATTATTCATACTCATTTATGTTAGTATTAAACTGTTCTCTACTTTCTCAAAACATACGATTAATCTGTAAAATAAATAGTGAGACATTTGGTTACAACACTGAAGATGTTGGTGAAGAACCATTTTTAAGAGTCTACAGGAGGGCGCACCGGGCTACGCAATGTAAAGTTGATTGGAAGTCTAGCCAACTAGTCAACTATCTAGTAAACACTTCGGATACGAGGTTGCTGTCTCTTTTTTGAACAAAATTAAACTGATATATCTTGCAATTGAACAAAATAGTAAGGTGGCCAATAACTGGGGACCGTATGCTGATAATACAGGATGTATTTCTTTTGCTAAACCGCTTATCAAAAAGCTGATAATAGTAGTATTTCCACTGAAGTGTCAAACATGCTAATTGCTAACCCACTAGCTAACATTTTTATGACACCAATAGTCACAAAACATTGATGGCTTGATAACACTGTTGAAGTATTTCTTAAACGTTGTTGAATATGCCGATAATAGGGGGTCCTACGCTAGGTTAGTTTGGGTTAACTGTTTTGAACTCCAAGCACAGATAGGACACATGGACATTCATTTGCTTAGGCATTAATCATGCAAACACATTTTTTTAAATATATATTTTTTATTGTGACTCGGTGTCAGTGAGCTTTCAAACCTACACGAGCTTCTGTTTTCAATCCATGGAATTTGTCGACTGCGCCACCAGGATGGAGCTCGCATGCCATGTTTGTTTTTACTCATACAAAGGGTGCATTCGTAAATCGTTTCCAGTGTGTCAGAGTGCGCTCTGAGACATTCTTAAGTTCAGAGTGTTGTCAAATTGTCTGTTCGTAAATTCAGAGTGGTTTGCGCTTGGAACGTTCAGACGGCACAGTGGACACTCTCTGGCCTAAGCGCGTTCTGACCTCACAGCGGCAGTCAAGCACCCAAGTTAACTAACCCACAAATGGGAGAACACCTCACTCTGATGATTTTACTCGCCCAAGCAGAGCTAGTTAGGCTGTTTTCATGTTATCAAGGGTGTTAGTGACCGTAACTGTGGTGCTGGCAACAATTTAATAAATAAAAAATTCAAACATTTACTGATACCGGTCATATTCAATGAGTGCTGCGTGTTCGTAAAATGCATCAGTTATTCTGCGCTCTAGCACACTCAGATGAGTGTTCTGAAATTGGCGTAGATAGTCAGAGTAAATTACAAATGAAACCAAAGCTTTTTAGACTACTCAAACAGACCCCATTTCAAAAGAAACAAGAACTCAATCAGATCAGGTGTGGCCAATTAGTGGGTACGGCCAACACACCTGAACACACGTAACAAGATGGAGGGTAGAGCGAGTTTTGTTGAGGTTGAGAACATAATGTATACCAGTGGAGGCTGCTGAGGGGAGGACGGCTCATAATAATGGCTGGAACAGAGCAGATGGAATAGAATCAAATATACAGACATTTGTTTGATGTATTTGATACCATTCCACTAATTCCGCTCCAGCCATTAGCATGAGTCCATCCTCCCTAATTAAGGTGCCACCGACTTCCTGTGATGTATATGTTTTTAAATAGCATTCTTAGAACATTCTTAGAAAGTTCTTTGACATAACTAATGTTTTTTTTGTGGTTTTTATTGAAAGTTCCCATAGAAGAATGTTGTTTCTAAGAACATGAATGAGAACATGAATTTATCTAGAAACATGAGGAAACCTGTAGGAAACGTTATGCTGAAGTACTGACATTCACATAGACGAACGTTGTTTCTTAATGTTCCCGGAACCATTTTAGAACATTACTTTCAATAGAACCATGAGGAAACCTGTAGGAAACGTTATGCTGAAGTACTGACATTCACACAGACGAACGTTGTTTCTTAATGTTCCCGGAACAATTTTAGAACATTACTTTCAATAGAACCATGAGGAAACCTGTAGGAAATGTTATGCTGAAGTATTCAAATTCCCACGGAAGAATGCTGTTTCAAACATTCTCTAAACTATTTCAGAACATTCCCAATGTCAAACCAGTTGTGGAACTTTCCTAGAACATTAGCAAAAATTAAATGAAATGTAATCATGTTTGAACTTTTAGACATTTACATACATTTAAGTCATTTAGCAGACGCTCTTATCCAGAGCGACTTACAAATTGGTGCATTCACCTTATGACATCCAGTGGAACAGCCACTTTACAATAGTGCATCTAAATCTTTTAAGGGGGGTGAGAAGGATTACTTATCCTATCCTAGGTATTCCTTAAAGAGGTGGGGTTTCAGGTGTCTCCGGAAGGTGGTGATTGACTCCGCTGTCCTGGCGTCGTGAGGGAGTTTGTTCCACCATTGGGGGGCCAGAGCAGCGAACAGTTTTGACTGGGCTGAGCGGGAACTGTACTTCCTCAGTGGTATGGTAGGGAGGCGAGCAGGCCAGAGGTGGATGAACGCAGTGCCCTTTTTGGGTGTAGGGCCTGATCAGAGCCTGGAGGTACTGAGGTGCCGTTCCCCTCACAGCTCCGTAGGCAAGCACCATGGTCTTGTAGCGGATGCGAGCTTCAACTGGAAGCCAGTCGAGAGAGCGGAGGAGCGGGGTGACGTGAGAGAACTTGGGAAGGTTGAACACCAGACGGGCTGCGGCGTTCTGGATGAGTTGTAGGGGTTTAATGGCACAGGCATGGAGCCCAGCCAACAGCGAGTTGCAGTAATCCAGACGGGAGATGACAAGTGCCTGGATTAGGACCTGCGCCGCTTCCTGTGTGAGGCAGGGTCGTACTCTGCGGATGTTGTAGAGCATGAACCTACAGGAACGGGCCACCGCCTTGATGTTAGTTGAGAACGACAGGGTGTTGTCCAGGATCACGCCAAGGTTCTTAGCGCTCTGGGAGGAGGACACAATGGAGTTGTCAACCGTGATGGCGAGATCATGGAGTTCCCGGGAGGAAGAGCAGCTCCGTCTTGCCGAGGTTCAGCTTGAGGTGGTGATCCGTCATCCAAACTGATATGTCTGCCAGACATGCAGAGATGCGATTCGCCACCTGGTCATCAGAAGGGGAAAGGAGAAGATTAATTGTGTGTCGTCTGCATAGCAATGATAGGAGAGACCATGTGAGGTTATGACAGAGCCAAGTGACTTGGTGTATAGCGAGAATAGGAGAGGGCCTAGAACAGAGCCCTGGGGACACCAGTGGTGAGAGCGCGTGGTGAGGAGACAGATTCTCGCCACGCCACCTGGTAGGAGCGACCTGTCAGGTAGGACGCAATCCAAGCGTGGGCCGCCGGAGATGCCCAACTCGGAGAGGGTGGAGAGGAGGATCTGATGGTTCACAGTATCGAAGGCAGCCGATAGGTCTAGAACAGGGGTGTCAAACATGAGCCGGAACCGGCCCCCAAGGAGGTTCGATCAGGCCCGCAGGATAATTTGAAAGTGGAAAAAAATGCATAAAAGACATGGAATTAATTTTTTTTTTTTTAAGACAAGCCGCATCACTGAGACAGACTGAAAACAGCAGACGGTATCAATGCGCCATCTGCTGCTTGTTACGACGTTGTTAATATTGTTAATGTCTCTACCTCTCCACTACACCCTCATTAGCCAAAATGTCGTTATCCAAACGGAGAAAAGTAGATAAGGAGTGTAGAATTTTCAAAGAAAAATGGACCACGTCCTATTTATTTACAGAGATGCACGGAAAACCTTTGTGCTTGGTGTGTTTGCAACAAGTTTCGGTATTGAAGGAATATAATATTCGCGCCACTACGAGACTCATCACAGCGAAAAATATGACGGCTTGCAAGGACAACTGAGAAGAGATAAGATTAACTTGCTGGCGGGTCTGAGGAAACAGCAGTCAACTTTCATCCAGAGCCGAGAAGTCAGTGAAGCAGCGGTAAAAGCCAGCTACCTAATTGCTAGCGAAATAGCATTAGCATCGAAGGTATTCCGACGGTGACTTTGTTAAACATGCATGATGAAGGCGGCTGAACTTGTATGTCCCGAGCGACAAGCTTTTGCCAATATTAGCATGACGAGGAATACTATAGCAGAGAGGATTTCGGAACTATCGGCAGATTTAGACAGTCAATTGAAACAGAGAGTCAAGTCATTTATTGCATTTTCCGTGGCAATTGACGAGAGCACTGACATCACAGATCGTGGCCCAACTGGCCATATTTATTCAGGAGTTGATGAGACATTGACTGTTACTGAAGAGTTTCTTGAGTTGGTGCCAATGATGGACACCACAACAGCCGAGGACATTTTCGGCTCTGTCCTTGCTGCATTGGACAGAGTTGGAGTGGACTGGTCCCGCGCTGTCAGCCTGGCTACAGACGGCGCGCCATCCATGGTCGGAAAGAAAGCAGGTGTCGCGACAAAGTTCAAAGACAAAGTACAAGCTCTTAATGGAGGAGATCGTTTCTGGACATTTCACTGTATTTTGCACCAGGAGGCATTGTGTTGCAAGTCGCTGAAAATGGACCACGTCATGGAGGTGGTTGTTCGCACTGTAAATTTCATCCGGTCCAGAGGTCTGAACCATCGTCAGTTTGACAAACTTCTCAGCGACAGCAACATTACCCACAGCCTGCCATACCACACTGAAGTGAGATGGTTAAGCCGAGGCGCTGTGCTGAGGCATTTCTTTGATCTACGAGGTTAGGAAATCGGACAGTTCATGGAGAAAAAGGAAAACCGGTGTTGGAATTACAATCTCAGGAATGGCTACGGGACCTTGCATTCTTGGTTGATATTACTGAACACTTGAACAATCTGAACAAAATGTTGCAAGGCCGCAAAAAAGTTGTCACACAGTTTTCTGACAACATACATGCATTTAAGTTGAAGCTGACTTTGTGGGAGATGCAACTGGCAAATGGCAACCCTGCCTGATTTTATCAGTATCTACTACCAGGGTACCCCAAATTAACAGCCCTGGCTGCTAAAATTTTGTGCATGTTTGGGACAACCTACCTTTGTGAACAAATTTTCTCAGTGATGAATATCAATAAAACAAAAATGAAGGCTCACAAACAAGCACTTAAATGACATTCTGAAAGTGACAGCTAGTCAGGACATGACACCTGGTGTTGATGCACTTGTACAGGCCAAAAGATGCCAAGTTTCAGGTACAAATACAAGTCCAGACTAGACTAACACCTTTAAAATGCTGCCTTAGATACTGTTTGCATTGAAAGAATACAGCTCTGTGAAGATGAATCCTTACTGTGGTGATTTAAAAAATGTGCACTTTAATGTTAGTCAGCAGCTTCAAAACAAAAGTTGTGTGATGGAATTCTACTGTTCATACAACTCCATACATTTTCAGTATGTATTGTATGTGTATGTATGTTTCATGTATGAAGTTTACAGATTTACAGGACAGGCGAACACTTTCTTCATTACACATTTAAAATCACTCTCCTTAGTTTGTAAGGTGTACGCAGGGATTACATTTAGATTTTATATGCGTATGTGTAAGTGGTTTAAAAATTCCTTTCTTTAAAAGTCTCATTTAATCTTAAAGTGCATTACTATATTTTTCAGTACCAATTAAAGTTTTGTGCCTTTGTACAATCAGTGGGATCAGTTGCAATGCATATTTGTGAATGATAAAAGTAAATTGCACATTTGTCTAAGGAAATATGAGGTGTTTCATGAAATGTTTTGTAAAAGGATAGTTCATTAAATTTCAATATTTTCCTAATGTTCTTGTGCTTCTTTACACCAAAACAAAGGAAAGACATGATATTTTGGTTATTTATAGCAGAGTATGGTATAATTTTAATGGTCCGGCCCACTTGACATCTCCCTAGGCCGTATGTGGCCCACGATGCGAAATGAGTTTGACACCCCTGGTCTAGAAGGATGAGAGCAGAGGAGAGAGAGTTAGCTTTAGCAGTGCGGAGCGCCTCCGTGATACAGAGAAGAGCAGTCTCAGTTGAATGACTAGTCTTGAAACCTGACTGATTTGGATCAAGAAGGTCATTCTGATTGAGATAGCGGGAGAGCTGGCCAAGGACGGCACGTTCAAGAGTTTTGGAGAGAAAAGAAAGAAGGGATACTGGTCTGTAGTTGTTGACATCGGAGGGATCGAGTGTAGGTTTTTTCAGAAGGGGTGCAACTCTCGCTCTCTTGAAGACGGAAGGGACGTAGCCAGCGGTCAGGGATGAGTTGATGAGCGAGGTGAGGTAAGGGAGAAGGTCTCCGGAAATGGTCTGGAGAAGAGAGGAGGGGATAGGGTCAAGCGGGCAGGTTGTTGGGCGGCCGGCCGTCACAAGACGCAAGATTTCATCTGGAGAGAGAGGGGAGAAAGAGTTCAGAGCACAGGGTAGGGCAGTGTGAGCAGAACCAGCGGTGTCGTTTGACTTAGCAACGAGGATCGGATGTCGTCGACCTTCTTTTCAAAATGGTTGACGAAGTCATCTGCAGAGAGGGGAGGAGGGGGAGGGGGAGGAGGATTCAGGAGGGAGGAGAAGGTGGCAAAGAGCTTCCTAGGGTTAGAGGCAGATGCTTGGAATTTAGAGTGGTAGAAAGTGGCTTTAGCAGCAGAGACAGAGGAGGAAAATGTAGAGAGGAGGGAGTGAAAGGATGCCAGGTCCGCAGGGAGGCGAGTTTTCCTCCATTTCCGCTCGGCTGCCCGGAGCCCTGTTCTGTGAGCTCGCAATGAGTCGTCGAGCCACGGAGCGGGAGGGGAGGACCGAGCCGGCCTGGAGGATAGGGGACATAGAGAGTCAAAGGATGCAGAAAGGGAGGAGAGGAGGGTTGAGGAGGCAGAATCAGGAGATAGGTTGGAGAAGGTTTGAGCAGAGGGAAGAGATGATAGGATGGAAGAGGAGAGAGTAGCGGGGGAGAGAGAGCGAAGGTTGGGACGGCGCGATACCATCCGAGTAGGGGCAGTGTGGGAAGTGTTGGATGAGAGCGAGAGGGAAAAGGATACAAGGTAGTGGTCGGAGACTTGGAGGGGAGTTGCAATGAGGTTAGTGGAAGAACAGCATCTAGTAAAGATGAGGTTGAGCGTATTGCCTGCCTTGTGAGTAGGGGGGGAAGGTGAAAGGGTGAGGTCAAAAGAGAAGAGGAGTGGAAAGAAGGAGGCAGAGAGGAATGAGTCAAAGGTAGACGTGGGGAGGTTAAAGTCGCCCAGAACTGTGAGAGGTGAGCCGTCCTCAGGAAAGGAGCTTATCAAGGCATCAAGCTCATTGATGAACTCTCCGAGGGGACCTGGAGGGCGATAAATGATAAGGATGTTAAGCTTGAAAGGGCTGGTAACTGTGACAGCATGAAATTCAAAGGAGGCGATAGACAGATGGGTAAGGGGAGAAAGAGAGAATGACCACTTGGGAGAGATGAGGATCCCGGTGCCACCACCCCGCTGACCAGAAGCTCTCGGGGTGTGCGAGAACACGTGGGCGGACGAAGAGAGAGCAGTAGGAGTAGCAGTGTTATCTGTGGTGATCCATGTTTTAGGAACCGTTCTGTTTAAGTAATGAAATATCAAGAAAATAACATTATTTTGTCAAGTTCCTTTAATGTGCTGAGAATGTTCCAAAGCCAAACAACTATCCTGCACCATTCCCAGAACGTTGTGGGAAGGTTGTATGCAAAATAAGCATAGGACAATAACGCTCTCACCAAGCTTTAAGAGACATGGTTCTCAGAATGTTATGTTCTAGCTGGGCTCTCTCTCCCGTCACACTTCCCTCTCTCTTCCTGACTAGTCTTGAAAACCCGACCTGAGTCAACACAGAGACGTCACTGTGTTGCCTAGGGTCAGGTTTTCAAGACGACTCCCTCACCCCCACTCTATCTATCACACCTTTTACTGTAACAAACATAGCTAGATGGCTAGCTACGTATATCATCACTAACGTTATATCCCACTGTCTTCCACGTCCCCCCTCTGTGTCTGTCTGGCTGTCTGTCTCTCTCTCTCCATCTTCCTCTCTATCACGCACGCACACACACACAAACCTATAATGATCCAAAAATCCATAGGCACGGGAGGTATCCTTATACGACTGCATATACCGGCGGGCGGAGGGCTATGACAGCAAACTACACCGCGACGATAGAGAGCACTCCAACAGCAGGGGACTAGACTTGTACTCAGAGGTAACTAGCTAGCTACAGTGCCATATCTTAATTTGACCATCCTGTTTTTGCAGGAATTTTCCAGCACGGCAGGAAATGCAAATGTATTCAATGTCTAAAAAGGCTTCTAATTTACACTTCAACATTTCAGACTTGATTTGCCCAAACAAAAATGTATCAACCCCTACAAAAAAATCTACATTTATTGTAATCCACGTAATAATTTACATTTTCTGTTGCTGCAGGATTATTTTCCTGCTGTGAGAAAGTGGGTCAAATTAAGATATGGCATCTGTACAGTAACACCTGTTGCTCCTGGGCTGATCTAAGTAGGTGGTGTTAGGATTTGGGGAGGGTAAAGTGGTATAGCAGCCTCCCTGTATGCCCTGATACGGTTATTATGACCACCACTATGATGTGTACTAAAACCATAGTGTGCTATAACTTGCCTATCTATACCAAGGGTTTCGGACCTTCGTGGTACAGGTGTTAGTGCACTCACTCTGAAACCAGAGTTTAAGTCTCTGCCTATGACAATTCCTATCAGCTATATTTGAATAGCCTGTTATTAATCCAGACCAAATCTAGCTGTATCGTTTCACGGTAAGGTCTACTACACCTGTTGTATTTGGCGCAAGCGACAAACAAAGTTTGATTTGATATTTTTTGTGGTTTCTTGAAACTAGTCATACATTTTCCCAGTTGACAGTCTGTTTGTCCCGCAGCAGGTGTGGCAGCATCTGCACTAGCCGACAAGCCATACGTCAACAGGTTGTTATGGGAGTAAATATAGCTAGCAGCTGGCTGTCACTGTATGCCACTGGTGGTTGTTAGCGAGGTGGAAGTTTCCCAACACTTTCTGTGCTGAAACTATGTCAGTCATTATGCTTGTCAGGTAGGAAGCAGCACCAGTGGTGGGTCTAGTTTCTGAGTCAGTGAAAGTGGAGAAGTTGATTAGCTAAGTGAGTGGACAAACACACACACTTGTGAAGTGAATGGGCTGCACTCACTGTAGAGAGGTTTAATTACAGTAAAGTTAAGTCTTACCTTTCTGAGAGTAATTCTGTGCTCAATGACAGCTCATGGTGTGAACTGGAGGAGATCCATTTTAAACCCCCAGATATGATCAAACTCAGCTACAGCATCAACCCACCTCCAATTACAGGTATAAAACACAGAGATTATATATAGAATTGTATGGGTGTAAAGCTGTGTAATGGTGTCTGGTAAGGGGTTAAACATCTAAATGATTAACCTGCTCTCCCCCTTTTCTGCTCTCTCTCATTCACCCTCATCCTCTTTTCTCTCACTTTCTCCTATCTTTATTACCCTTTCCTCCCTCTCAGCTCATTCCCTGTTTCTCTTCTCTTTCAGGAATCTTCCAGACCTGCACCAGTCTTGTCCTCATCAGAGTATGGAAGACGCCTGCCTCCTGCCCTCTACAAACCTGGCAGGCAGTTTGCCCGCATCTCTCACATCCACACCGAGTTCTTCAGGAAAAACGGGATCACACGCAATTTTGAGGAGGGATACGGATCAGTGGTTCCTGTGTGAGGAAGTCCGTATTCCCAACACCAGAGATAGAGTGGGAGCAGTGAGGGAGGGAGAGTAATGGTTTTATCAATGTGAATATGTATGGGCACAACAACACACCCAACTGATACAGTCAGTGTGGTGTTGCGTAGTAAAGATATTTAAAGATATAGATCATTATAGAAATAGAGATATATTTAAAGAGAGATTATATATTTTAAGATGGATAAAATAAAAAAGTTTTTTTTTAAATTATATATATAGCTATATATATTATAAAATCAGATTACATATTTTAAAATACAAAGATTGTAACTATACATTATGGCTCACATGTTTGTGACATACATAATAAAGTACAATATTTGATCAAAATACCTGTTTATCAAACTACTTTGTGAAATGCAATCATAAATAGTCGACTTTCAATGACAGGAGGCACATTGGTTCAGTTATATACAAATGGTTTTAATGAGTAAGAAAATGATGCCGTCAAAACATGGAAACGTTCTCCTGTTCTTGATGTAGTTTTTTGGTTTTCTTACAAAAGTCCAGTAGCTCTTGATTCCCGGCTGCTCTTGAGGTCCACGTACATTGCTCTTTGCTTGACAGCAGCTCTGCTCCAGAGCTTAGAGATAGGTTAGCTATAGAAGGTTTGGCAAACTACTGTTCATGTTGACACCAGTTTTTTTTCTCCCATTCTGACTAAAAGTACTGTAATGATAAAAGGACTATTGGTGCCAAGATGGCTCTGACTAGAATCCTGACACATACTCTCAATATCTGTCTCTGCACTGCACCACACAACCATTTGGGCAGCCATTGAAATCCACTAAAGCTAGAAATTCCTGTTGCGCACAGATCTAGGATCAGCTTATCCTAAACATGGGGGACGGGGATGCAAAACTGACCTAAGATCAGCATCTAAGGACGACTGTAACCTATGAAGTCCAGCCACTACTGTAACCAGCTAAGGAGGGACGATGCAGGTAATACTGTATGTACAGCCGTCTGTCTGTTGTTCTGTCTGTTGTTCTAAATGTTGTCTGCCTTCTGTCTGGTTCAGATGAAGTGGTCTGGGAGTTACTGTTGTAAACAAGGAGTCTTGACAGATACGTTCTATTACAGCAGGCAGCTTTGAATGTGTTTGTGTGTGTGATTGTATAAGTCCTTGTATGTGTGTGTGTATGTGCTTTATTTGTGCATGCACGTATGTGTGTCGGGTTGGAACCAAAGTTATTTTCCAATTATTTCATTCTGAACAGAACCCCAATTTTTTTTTGTTCCGTTACACTGTTCCGACCAGCAAAATAAAGTTCTGAACCGGTTCAACGCTAAAAGTACAGGTTGATATCGTTTCTTTTGGTTCCTTTTTTAACTACTTTATTTACTATTAATTACTTTACCAATCATTGTGGATAGAGCAGGCAAGCTAGTTGATTCCATGCGTGATGGACAGACAAGTGTAGCCTATGGCGCAAGATGCGACTGAAATTTTGTGGGTGGGAAGAGAGCAAGATAAGGTTGAGGAGGTTTGAAGTGCAGGACATCTTGTTATGACATGCATTATCTGAATTAGGTTCACATAATTATACCTAGGCGGAGCGGCTTCTATAGAGAAATATTGAATGTCCTTTGCGCTAACTAGCTAACAAGTTTGAGCTAGCTAGCTAACTGACATGCGCCACCAGAATTAAAAACACATCTTACATTTTTGTAAGGTTTAATAACTTCAACGAAAAGGTGATAACCAGGCCTATAGTATTGTACTAATACAGGCAGGGAGCAGGTCTCGAACCAACGACCTTCTAACCCGAAGTCCAGCGCACTATCGACTGCCGCAAAAGCATGCTCTCAAGCGGCAGAGTCGATATCCGTGCTTATAAACCCAGGATTGTTATAGTATCCTTAACTAGTATTGATAAAGTTAATCAATTCTTCTCTAGCTAATAAAACTTCTCTCTCCCTATCTTCTGAATCACCATTGTAAAAAAAAATATTGGGGGGGGACTAGGAAAAAACAGTTTGGATCACTTTCGTTCCCGATTCCGTTTCTGTTCCTTGACAAATGTAGTTATTTACCGGTTTGAAGCCCTGATGTGTGTGCAAGTCCATTTGTGTGTATGTAAATGCATGTGTTTGTATAGTTTGAGTGTGTGTGTGTGGGCACGCTTGCGGGCATGTGTGTGTGTGCACTTCTTGCGGGCGTGTGTGTGTAAATTGCTCAGTGTATGATGTTCAAGGCATCACAGTCCCTTGCGACAGCGATCTGGTCATCTCTGTGTGTACGAAGAAGGTCTTAAGCTCTCCCTTCCCCTTCACATTGATGATGCCGCGACATGAACACATGTAGCCCAGCGTCAACAGGATACGACTCGTCTCCTCGGTTACCTGGAAGCACCGAAAACACAAATCACATGTAGGCAGAAAATTCCATAGAATTCCATATTGAACTTTTAATAGGATCTCTGTGGTAAATGTAATATTTTATATTAATAACTAAAGACTTAATCAGGAAAGAACAATAGTCGAAGAGTGGCTTTGAGTATACTGTATAGTTCTATATTATTATATATCTACATTTGCACAACGTCTTCTCTGTACCTGCATACCATATTCATTAACCTTGACCTAGTTCTGCAGCGACCACTAGTGGTACAAAATAAAACTGCATGCAGCTGGTATTATATTAGCGTTACTATTAGTGTAGCTGTATTCTAAATGTATGAATTGATTACCTGTATTTTCCCCAGTACCCCAGTACTCTCCATCCGGCTGGCCACATTAACACTGTTCCCCCAGATATCATACTGAGGCTTTTGCGCTCCGATCACCCCCGCAATCACCGGACCATGGTTTATCCCTGACACAACCAGGAAGAGGGGTTAGAGGTCCCATGTAAGACAGACTGTACCAGACTCACTCACTCACTCACTCACTCACTCACTCACTCACTCACTCACTCACTCACTCACTCACTCACTCACTCACTCACTCACTCACATACCAACTCGTAGCCTGAAGTCATTGAAGGAGTGTTTGTTGATGACATCTAGTTTCCCGACCAAGGCGAATGCAAACTCCATCATGGTGCCAATGTGCATGTACTGACGGTCATGCTCCTGAGAGAGAGAGAGAGAAAGATAGTGTAAGGAGAGAGAGAGGGGGAAGCAGAGAGAGGAAACAGAGAAATGGTAATGTAGAGAGATACAAAATAGACAGAAAAGGGCAGGAGAGGGAAGAGATGACAGGGAGTGTTGTTTAGCACCACCATACAGCTCTACACCTGTAATTGGAGATGGGTTGATGCTGTAGCTGAGTTTGATCATTTCTGTGGGTTTAAAATCTATCTCCTCCTATTCACACCATGAACTGTCATTGAGAGGAAAAAGGTCATTTATCCCTACAGTTATGCGTGTGTGTGTCATGTACCTGTGTGTATTCAGGTCCAGGTGTAGCGTTGAGCCCAGTAGCAGCCATGTAGGTGCTGCCAATAGTCTTTATCTTCTCCACCCCACTGAATTTAGGCTTGGACAGCAGCTGTCACACACAGAGAGAGAGAGGTTAGAACTTAGGCTTGGACAGGAGCTGTCACACAGAGAGAGAGAGGTTAGAACTTAGGCTTGGACAGGAGCTGTCACACAGAGAGAGAGAGAGGTTAGAACTTAGGCTTGGACAGGAGCTGTCACACAGAGAGAGAGAGGTTAGAACTTAGGCTTGGACAGGAGCTGTCACACAGAGAGAGAGAGGTTAGAACTTAGGCTTGGACAGGAGCTGTCACACAGAGAGAGAGAGGTTAGAACTTAGGCTTGGACAGGAGCTGTCACACAGAGAGAGAGAGAGAGGTTAGAACTTAGGCTTGGACAGGAGCTGTCACACACAGAGAGAGAGGTTAGAACTTAGGCTCGGACAGGAGCTGTCACACAGAGAGAGAGAGGTTAGAACTTAGGCTTGGACAGGAGCTGTCACACAGAGAGAGAGAGGTTAGAACTTAGGCTTGGACAGGAGCTGTCACACAGAGAGAGAGAGGTTAGAACTTAGGCTTGGACAGCAGCTGTCACACAGAGAGAGAGAGAGGTTAGAACTTAGGCTTGGACAGGAGCTGTCACACAGAGAGAGAGAGGTTAGAACTTAAGCTTGGACAGGAGCTGTCACACACAGAGAGAGGTTAGAACTTAGGCTTGGACAGGAGCTGTCACACACAGAGAGAGAGTTAGAATTTAGGCTTGGACAGCAGCTGTCACACAGAGAGAGAGGTTAGAACTTAGGCTTGGACAGCAGCTGTCACACACAGAGAGAGAGGTTAGAACTTAGGCTTGGACAGGAGCTGTCACACACAGAGAGAGAGGTTAGAACTTAGGCTTGGACAGGAGCTGTCACACACAGAGAGAGAGGTTAGAACTTAGGCTTGGACAGGAGCTGTCACAGAGAGAGAGAGAGAGGTTAGAACTTAGGCTTGGACAGGAGCTGTCACACACAGAGAGAGAGAGAGAGGTTAGAACTTAGGCTTGGACAGGAGCTGTCACACACAGAGAGAGAGGTTAGAACTTAGGCTTGGACAGGAGCTGTCACACACAGAGAGAGAAGTTAGAACTTAGGCTTGGACAGGAGCTGTCACACACAGAGAGAGAGGTTAGAACTTAGGCTTGGACAGGAGCTGTCACACAGAGAGAGAGAGAGGTTAGAACTTAGGCTTGGACAGGAGCTGTCACACACACACACGCACGCACGCACGCACGCACGCACGCACGCACGCACACGCACGCACACACGCACACGCACGCACACGCACACACACACGCACACACACGCACACACACACACACACACACACACACACAGAGAGAGAGAGAGAGTAGCAATCTCGAAGTGAGGATGGAAGTGAACTTCAGTAGTGATGATTTCATGAACTTATCTTCAATGAAAAGATCATGATCACAAGAAAACAAATGAAAGATTCCTCTTTGAATATGTGTATTTTTCCAAAACTCAGTTGTCCTGAATCTGCACAGAACTGCAAAGACTTCAGATCAATGGAGACACTGGAGTTTTTGAATCCTGACACATTCACGAAAATATTCATGGCCTCTAAACCTTCCAGCTGTCTACTGGACCCTATTCCAACTAAACTAATGAAGGAGCTACTGCCTGTGCTTGGCCCTCCTATGTTGAATTTATTAGACGGCTCTCTATTCTCCGGATGTGAACCAAACTCAAAGGAGCCAGGAATAAAGCATCTTGTGAAAAAGCTAAATCAGCCTTTAATCAAATCTCCCATAAAAAAAATAAAGCTGTTGCTCAGATACTCACTTCCATCTTGAAGACAAATAATGTATACATAACACTACAGTCTGGTTTTAGACCCCATCATAGTACTGGGACCGCACTCGTGAAGGTGGTAAATTACTTTTGAATGGAGTCAGACCAAGGCTCTGAGTCTGTCCTCAATCACCACATTCATTCAGAGAGATTGGATATTGGTCTACACGGGCAAGTTCTTGCCTGGTTTAGATCTGTCGGAAAGATATCAGTTCGTCTCTGTGGATGGTTTGTCCTCTGACAAATCAATGGTAAGTTTCAGGGTTCCTCAAGGTTCTGTTTCAGGACCAGTATTGTTTTCCCTATACACTGAGTATACAAAACATTAAGAACACCTGCTCTTTCCATGACATAGACTGAACAGCTGAATCCAGGTGAAAGCTATGATTCCTTATGTTAAATCCACTTCAATCAATTGAGATGAAGGGGACGATACAGGATAAAGAAGGATTTTTAAGCCTTGAAACAATTGAGACATAGATTGTGTATGTGTGCCATTCAGAGGATGAATGGGCACGACAAAATATTGAAATGTCTTTGAACGGGGTATGGTAGTAGGTGCCAGGCACACCGGTTTGTGCCAAGAACTGCAACGCTGTTGGGTTTTTCACACTCAACAGTTTCCTGTCTATATCAGTAGCTTGACACTATCAGTAGCTTGACACTACTGTGGGAAGCATCGGAGTCAACGTGGGCCAGCATCCCTGTGGAATGCTTTCGACACCTTGTAGAGTCCATGCCCCTAAAAATTGTGTCTGTTCTGAGGGAAAAATGGGGGGTGCAACTCAATATTAAGAAGATGTTCCTAATGTTTGGTATAATCAGTGTATATGCTACCTCTTGGCTACCTCTTACCTCTTGGTGATGTCAACAGAATGTCAACTTTCACTGCTATACAGACGACACACACATTTTGAATAAAACTTGGTGAAGCCCCAAAATTCCCTACCCTGGAAGCCTGTGTTTCAGACGTAAGGTAGTTGATGGCAGCAAATGTTTTTCTTTTAAAATCGGACAAAACAGAGATGCTAGTTCTAGTTCCCGAGAAACAAAGAGATCTGCTGTCGGATCTGAGAATGAATCTTGTCGGTTGTACATTCGTCTGAAATAAAACTGTGAAGGACCTCGGTGTTACTCTGGACCCTGATCTCTCTTTTGACAAACATATCCATCTTAACATTCCAAAATCTGAAACGTTTTGTCCAAAAATTATGCAGAAATGCTAATCCATGCTTTTGTCACTCCAGGATTAGACTACTGCAATGCTCTACTCTCTCTGGCTACGCGGATAAGGCACTAAATAAACTTCCGCTAGTGCTAAATACGGCGTATAGAATCTTGACTAGTACCAAAACAATCGATCATATTAGAGTGTTATCCTCTCCACCGGCTTCTTATTAAGGCTAGGGCTGATTTCAAGGTTTTACTGCTAACATACAAAGCTTTACATGGACTTGCTCCTACCTATGTCTCCGATTTGGTCCTGCCGTACATACCTACACATATGCTATGGTCACAATGGATGCAGGCCTCCTTATTGTTCCTACACAGATGTGTGACAGAAGTGATAAGAAACCAATGAGGACAGAGTAACTCACCTCGTCAAAGTCAGCGATGATCTCGTTGAGGAGTCTGAGACATTCCAGGCCCTCCTTGTTGACGTCTGACTCTGTGTAGAACTCCTTAAAGTCTGGGATGGAGGCGAACATCACACATACCGACTCATATGACTGGTGGTACAGATCCTAGAGAAGCAAACACACAGACACAGGTCAGTGGAATGGATCAATGCAATTCCAAAATAGCGTTAGAATGTGTGGTTCTACAGTTAGTACTAGAATGCATTTATTTTGTGTCTTCTAGAAACACGGCCCGGCCCGCTCATTATGCAGGATTAAGGCGGCCACCTATGGTGGCAGATTGACATTTGACGAGGGCGGCATTTTCTGAGCTAAACTGGCCAAGACGCTCCTCCAACAACAACAGCACATTAACCTCACTTAATTCTGCCCCAAAACAATGAGAATTTCTCTCAACCAGTGGCATAAGAGCTTTTTAGATGAGCCCGAGCCAATGTCTTTTGGACGTCTTTTTTAAGTCCTGTCCAGATGTTTTTTTTTGTATTTTACAAACAGTAGGCTTACCACATAGATGGGCATTCATAAGTCCATTTCAGACAAACCTGTAGACTACACCTCAGTAAACACGGACAGAAGCCTTTTGTTTGTATTTTTTTGGTGCAATTCCGGACCGGCTTTGATTTCCGCATCCACGGATATGTTTGGTTCAGATTTTGTCCGGTCTTGACCCGCCTTGATTTGGCCCAAACATAGAAGACTAGAAATAAAAAATTAAAAACTTTCATTCAGAACTGAACATTAACTTGAATTAAACATCTGGAAAATAAGTATTTTTCAACATCCGGAGAATATGCCTTTTCAACGTCCTAAAAAAATGTAAATATACGGAAATTATTTTTCACCTTTCATTCAAAACCTAAATTGAACCTAACTTCAATGTCAGGAAAATACATCTGCTTACTGGGACTAATCTAGTTTTGCGAGGCAAATCTTTTGGTCTCGCCTATTGCGGCAGAACAGCAGGGACCAGCCCGGTCTTGAAAGAGTTCTAGAATAAGAATTAGTTTTGTTCTGTGGTTCTGAGTTCTCAAGGTTATATTCTGTGAATGGTCGCTGCCCCACCTCATTCTTCCAGTTGCGTCCCAGGAAGTGTTCTGCGACGTGGGCAGGTAGAACGTTCTCCAGTAGAACCCTGTTGAGGTTCTCCATGGTCTCGATCTCCTCACACTCTCTCTTGAACTTGTCCCTCCACAGGAAGTCCAACCTACAGTAATATTCATTCTGTTAACAGGAGGACACAGAGACGGTAAAGATACTGTGGTCATAAAGTCAATAATAAATCATGTTATTTTACTCTCTTAAATGACTACGCTTGAGTAAAGGTTTAGCAATAATAGCACCAACTATGTGATGGTCTTTTATTACTGTAAATGTAGATGATGCATTTTCAGGAATTTGCTGAACGTATCAAGTTGAAAGGAGACTGGTCTTGACTCACTACTCACTATACTTATGAAACGATGTAAGAGAAGAACAGAACACATGAGTCAAACACATTGTTTTCAAAGCGAAATGTATTTCAATTGTCCACTTGGAGAGTCACTGCTTCACATTCTCATAACTTTAACGACATGGAAAAAGAAAATAATACTTTTGTCATTTTTCTCCCCCATAGGCCTACAATCCTCTTACTCTCCACTATTATCTCTCTCCCATTGAGAGAATCTAAAGGCGGAATAAGAGATTCCGTCCAAAATGGCAAATATTTTCCCTATAGTGCACCACTTTTGACAAGGTCCCTGCTCAAAACTAGTGCACTATTATAGGGATTAGGGTGCCATTTGGGACGCAAACTATCTCACCAACTGACCCTTCAGAGCATGTTTTGTATTCATGGGAAATGAACGCTCTGGTAATAAGACACTAAAGCAGAGGATAGCAGCGTTGCTGTCTTCGCTTCAGGGAGCGCTGAACACCAGCCTGATTAGCATAAAGTAGGCGCTGGTTTCTCATTGGTTATCCACACCTGGGGGACTTCTAAACACGTCTAAATAGGTCAGACGGGTGCCAAGATGAAGGTCAAAACGCCCCGGGGTGTGTGTGTGTGTGTGTGTGTGTGTGTGTGTGTGTGTGTGTGTGTGTGTGTGTGTGTGTGTGTGTGTGTGTGTGTGTGTGTGTGTGTGTGTGTGTGTGTGTGTGTGAGCGTGCACACATGCATGTGTGTGGGTGCTAGCTAGGTCATCCTTGTGAAGAGTTGAGAAGGCCTAGTAACTAGGCCAGGCAGGAACAGTGGTATTATGAGAGGCTGTTTAGTAGGCAACTAGCTAATGATGGTTAATTAATGAATCATTCATCTGTTCTTCATTACCTCATGTTTACAGCCAGATGCTGCAAGGGAGGACAATTTAACACCTCCAGAAAGGATTTAAAATAAAGAAACAGGAAAAAAAATGTAAAATCGTTTAAAATACAGCTAACCAAATACTGCAATTAAATTAGACATGTGCGTCATCCCCAAACACAGCCCCTACCCTTCTGGTGACTATAACCCAGTTTGACAACAGGGGGAACTGTATGGGCCAGCTCTTGTCCACTGGGGATGGTATATTTGGGTACACAAGACTCTCCAGGACATCTGAATCGGAACAGCTGTGATGGATGGTACCCCAGAGCAGTGGCATAGGCAGAAATCTGTTGATGCCAGCTCCAGCAAAAATCATTCAATTATCATGAAAGCCTACCCTGTACCTTACACAGCAAATTCTCCAGTGTCAAATTGAACACTGGCCCAGTGTCTATACGTGTCCACACTTTTGAGTGTTAAATTAATACTGTTCTTAGTACTGATGATGTTACACTTTGTCAGTGTTAGGGAATTAAGTATTATGCAATAGTACCTCATATATTATTTTAACACCAGGAAGTACATATAGTTTACACCAATGGTGTTATGCAAAAACACCTTATAAAGTTTTTATTTTTTAAATTATTTTTTACATTTTATTTGAATTTTACCCCCTTTTCTCCCCAATTTCGTGGTATCCAATTGTTAGTAGTTACTATCTTGTCTCATCGCTACAACTCCCGTACGGGCTCGGGAGAGACGAAGGTCGAAAAGCATCGCGCATCCAACCCGGAAGCCAGCCGCACCAATGTGTCGGAGGAAACACCGTTAGCGCGCACTGCGCCCGGCCCGCCACAGGAGTCGCTAGTGCGCGATGAGACAAGGATATCCCTACCGGCCAAACCCTCCCTAACCCGGATGATGCTAGGCCAATTGTGCGTCGCCCCAGGGATCTTCCGGTCGCGGCCGGCTGCGACAGAGCCTGGGCGCAAACCCAGAGTCTCTGGTGGCACAGCTAGCACTGTGATGCAGTGCCCTAGACCACTGCACCACCTGGGATTAAAGTATTTTTAACACTAGGAAGTGTTTCAACACTAGTGTATAAAACATTTGGAACACCTTCCGAATATTGAGTTGTACATGCCTCTTTTGCCCTTAGAACAGCCTCAATTCATCAGGGCATGGACTCTACAAGGTGTCGAAAGCTGGCCCATTTTGACTCCAATGCTTCCCACAGTTGTGTCATGTTGGCTGGATGTCCTTTTGGGGGTGGACCATTTTCGATACACAAGGGAAACTGTTGAGTGTGAAAAACCCAGCAGTGCTTCAGTTTCAGACACAATCCCCATTTAAAGGCACTTAAATATTTTGTCTTGGCCATTCAACCTCGAAATGGCACACATACACAATTCATGTCTCAATTGTCTCAAGGCTTAAAAATCTTCTCTAGAGTCTATTGCTGCACCGGTGCGTAAATCTACGTAACATAACACAAAAAAATCCCCATCAAAATCTCAAAGTTTTTAAGCTATAGATATCTGTGGTGGGAAGTGGCCAAGCTACAGCGATGTTTGTCAGACCATGAGACTTCCCGAAAAGCGCTCTTCTCATGAAAACGTCTGACTTGCAAACTAATATGACCACTCTATGGAAAGATGAGATGCTCATGAACAAGATGGTGGTCTACGGCCCCTACAAGCCCCACGGAACCGTCAATGTGCCAACTTTTGTTTGTAGCACCTGAACTGTTTTGGCCACAAACTAATGTGACCCCACTGTGGATAGGTGTGATTCTCACAAATACGAGGACGTTCTCCATTTTGCTCGATGACTCCCAGCAGTGTCACCGAGCTCATCTGAAGATAACTGGTACCGGTTGAAAAAAAGAATGGAAGTATGGAGGTAGTTTTAAGAATGAACCTGTCTCATCTCCTTCATCAACACGAATTGAAGTGGATTTAACAAGTGACAATAAAACCTAATTTAGTATTTTTAACCATTACAGTAAGAGGTTTGTATCTCTTGACAAGGTCACTCAGTGTTGGGTTAAGGACATTACAATAATATTTAAAGTCTTTATCGCCACATGCTCTTATATAAGCGTCTATAAAGACTTCGGAACCGGCAGCAGACATGCTCAAACTTGTAGTATTTGCTATTTTATTAGGATCCCCAATTAGACTCTTCCTGGGGTCTAAACAGGAAACAAACACACTAGATGAAATACATAATATGCATAATATAATAACATAATATACATAATTGACATAATATACAGTGCCTTTGTTAAGTATTCAGACCGCTTGACTTTTTCCACATTTTATTACGTTACAGCCTTATTCTAAAATGGATTCAATTGTTTTTTCCCCTCATCAATCTACACATGATACCCCATAATGACAAAGCAAAAACAGTTTTTTAGAAATGTTTTCAAATTGATAAAAAAAATAAAGATATTGAAATATCACATTTACTTAAGTATTATTTACTCAGAACTTTGTTGAAGCACATTTGGCAGCGATTACAGTCTTCTTGGGTTTGACGCTACAAGCTTGGCACACCTGTATTTGGGGTGTTTCTCCCATTCTTCTCTGCAGATCCTCTCAAGCTCTGCCAGGTTGGATGGGAACGTTGCTGCACAGCTATTTTCAGGTGTGTTGAGAGATGCTCGATCGGGTTCAAGTCTGCGTTTTGCCTGGGCCACTCAAGGACATTCAGAGACTGCTGTTTTGTCTTGACTGTGTGCATAGGGTCATTGTCCTGTTGGAAGGTGAACCTTTGCCGCAGTCTGAGGTCCTGAGTGCTCTGAAACAGGTTTTCATCAAGGATCTCTCTGTATTTTGCCATCTTTGCCACGATCCTGACTAGTCTCCCAGTCTCTGGCGCTGAAATACTTCCCCACAGAATGATGCTGCCAGTGGTGGGAAAAGTACCCAATTGTCGTACTTGAGTAAAAGTAAAGATACCAACCTGTTAAGGATGTCAAGAATCTAAGCAGCTTTTCGCAGCTTTTTGTTAAAAATTGTGCAACATTTCAGCGCCCTGCTGCTCATGCCAGGAATATAGTATATGCATATGATTAGTATGTGTGGATAGAGGCCGAGGTTGCAGTACAGCTTCCACACGATGTATAGAGTCTTGTCATTTGATTCGGCTTTGATTCTTGGTCAAACCGAATCAAGGGAACCGATTCCCTCCGGTCTCCGACCTGATGTTTTGGTTGAGAAAAATCCTGACATTTTTTCCAGACGGACACCTATAGAATTTACATCGCCTCCTGATGAATTGTATCTCTTATTAACGTGTACTAATACCTAAAGTTGCATTACAAAAGTATTTCGAAGTGTTTTGTGAAAGTTTATCGTCGACTTTTTTAATTTTAAAAAATGACGTTACGTTATGAAACGCTATTTTTTTTAGTTTATCACACAGTCTTCATAGATCGATATCTTGGCTATATATGGACCGATTTAATCGGAAAAAAGACCCAATAGTGATTATGGGACATCTAGGAGTGCCAACAAAGAAGATGGTCAAAGGTAATGAATGTTTTATATTTTATTTGTGCGGTTTGTGTAGCGACGACTATGCTAATTATTTTGTTTTCGTCCCCTGCGGGTCTTTTGGGGTGTTACATGCTATCAGATAATAGCTTCTCATGCTTTCGCCGAAAAGCATTTTACAAATCTGACTCTGTAACTAGATTCACAACGAGTGTAGCTTTAATTCAGTATATTGTATGTGCATTTTAATGAAAGTTTGAGTTTTATCAAAAACGATACGTGGCGCACTTGAAATTTCCGCCGATAAATGTTCAAATCAAATCAAATCAAATTGTATTTGTCACATACACATGGTTAGCAGATGTTAATGCGAGTGTAGCGAAATGCTTGAGCTTCTAGTTCCGACAATGCAGTGATAACCACCACGGGACCACTGCCCTAACATAAAATGACTCAAGTAAAATTGAAAGTCACCCAGTAAAATTCTACTTGAGTAAAAGTCTAAAAGTATTTGGTTTTAAATATACTTAAGTATCAAAAGTAAATGTAATTGCACAAATTTACTTAAGTATCAAAAGTAAAGGTTAAAGTACAAATTATTTATAAAATAAACATATTAAACAAACCAAACGGCACAATTTTCTTGTTTTTTAAATTTAAGGATAGCCTGTGGCACACTCCAACACTCAGACCTAATTTACAAACAAAGCATTTGTGTTTAGTGAGTCCGCCAGATCAGAGGCAGTAGGGATGACCAGGGATGTTCTCTGTTTAGTGAGTCCTCCAGATTAGAGGCAGTACGGATGACCAGGGATGTTCTCTGTTTAGTGAGTCCGTCAGATCAGAGGCAGTACGGATGACCAGGGATGTTCTCTGTTTAGTGAGTCCGCCAGATCAGAGGCAGTACGGATGACCAGGGATGTTCTCTGTTTAGTGAGTCCGCCAGATCAGAGGCAGTACGGATGACCAGGGATGTTCTCTGTTTAGTGAGTCCGCCAGATCAGAGGCAGTACGGATGACCAGGGATGTTCTCTGTTTAGTGAGTCCGCCAGATCAGAGGCAGTACGGATGACCAGGGATGTTCTCTGTTTAGTGAGTCTGCCAGATCAGAGGCAGTACGGATGACCAGGGATGTTCTCTGTTTAGTGAGACCGTCAGATCAGAGGCAGTACGGATGATCAGGGATGTTCTCTGTTTAGTGAGTCCGTCAGATCAGAGGCAGTACAGATGACCAGGGATGTTCTCTGTTTAGTGAGTCCGCCAGATCAGAGGCAGTACGGATGACCAGGGATGTTCTCTGTTTAGTGAGTCCTCCAGATCAGAGGCAGTACGGATGACCAGGGATGTTCTCTGTTTAGTGAGTCCTCCAGATCAGAGGCAGTACGGATAACCAGGGATGTTCTCTGTTTAGTGAGACCTCCAGATCAGAGGCAGTACGGATGACCAGGGATGTTCTCTGTTTAGTGAGTCTGCCAGATCAGAGGCAGTATGGATGACCAGGGATGTTCTCTGTTTAGTGAGTCCGCCAGATCAGAGGCAGTACGGATGACCAGGGGTGTTCTCTGTTTAGTGAGTCCGCCAGATCAGAGGCAGTACGGATGACCAGGGATGTTCTCTGTTTAGTGAGTCCTCCAGATCAGAGGCAGTACGGATGACCAGGGATGTTCTCTGTTTAGTGAGTCCGTCAGATCAGAGGCAGTAGGGATGACCAGGGATGTTCTCTGTTTAGTGAGTCCGCCAGATCAGAGGCAGTACGGATGACCAGGGATGTTCTCTGTTTAGTGAGTCCGCCAGATCAGAGGCAGTACGGATGACCAGGGATGTTCTCTGTTTAATGAGTCCTCCAGATCAGAGGCAGTACGGATGACCAGGGATGTTCTCTGTTTAGTGAGTCCGTCAGATCAGAGGCAGTAGGGATGACCAGGGATGTTCTCTGTTTAGTGAGTCTGCCAGATCAGAGGCAGTACGGATGACCAGGGATGTTCTCTGTTTAGTGAGTCTGCCAGATCAGAGGCAGTACGGATGACCAGGGATGTTCTCTGTTTAGTGAGTCCGTCAGATCAGAGGCAGTACGGATGACCAGGGATGTTCTCTGTTTAGTGAGTCCGTCAGATCAGAGGCAGTATGGATGACCAGGGATGTTCTCTGTTTAGTGAGTCCGCCAGATCAGAGGCAGTACGGATGACCAGGGATGTTCTCTGTTTAGTGAGTCCTCCAGATCAGAGGCAGTACGGATGACCAGGGATGTTCTCTGTTTAGTGAGTCCTCCAGATCAGAGGCAGTACGGATGACCAGGGATGTTCTCTGTTTAGTGAGTCCTCCAGATCAGAGGCAGTACGGATGACCAGGGATGTTCTCTGTTTAGTGAGTCTGCCAGATCAGAGGCAGTACGGATGACCAGGGATGTTCTCTGTTTAGTGAGTCCGTCAGATCAGAGGCAGTACGGATGACCAGGGATGTTCTCTGTTTAGTGAGTCCGTCAGATCAGAGGCAGTATGGATGACCAGGGATGTTCTCTGTTTAGTGAGTCCGCCAGATCAGAGGCAGTACGGATGACCAGGGATGTTCTCTGTTTAGTGAGTCCTCCAGATCAGAGGCAGTACGGATGACCAGGGATGTTCTCTGTTTAGTGAGTCCTCCAGATCAGAGGCAGTACGGATGACCAGGGATGTTCTCTGTTTAGTGAGTCCTCCAGATCAGAGGCAGTACGGATGACCAGGGATGTTCTCTGTTTAGTGAGTCCTCCAGATCAGAGGCAGTACGGGTGACCAGGGATGTTCTCTGTTTAGTGAGTCCGTCAGATCAGAGGCAGTAGGGATGACCAGGGATGTTCTCTGTTTAGTGAGTCCGCCAGATCAGAGGCAGTAAGGATGACCAGGGATGTTCTCTGTTTAGTGAGTCCTCCAGATCAGAGGCAGTACGGATGACCAGGAATGTTCTCTGTTTAGTGAGTCTGCCAGATGAGAGGCAGTACGGATGACCAGGGATGTTCTCTGTTTAGTGAGTCCGTCAGATCAGAGGCAGCAGGGATGACCAGGGATGTTCTCTGTTTAGTGAGTCTGCCAGATCAGAGGCAGTACGGATGACCAGGGATGTTCTCTGTTTAGTGAGTCCTCCAGATCAGAGGCAGTACGGATGACCAGGGATGTTCTCTGTTTAGTGAGTCCACCAGATCAGAGGCAGTACGGATGACCAGGGATGTTCTCTGTTTAGTGAGTCCGTCAGATCAGAGGCAGTACGGATGACCAGGGATGTTCTCTGTTTAGTGAGTCCGTCAGATCAGAGGCAGTACGGATGACCAGGGATGTTCTCTGTTTAGTGAGTCTGCCAGATCAGAGGCAGTACGGATGACCAGGGATGTTCTCTGTTTAGTGAGTCCGCCAGATCAGAGGCAGTAGGGATGACCAGGGATGTTGTCTGTTTAGTGAGTCCTCCAGATCAGAGGCAGTACGGATGACCAGGGATGTTCTCTGTTTCGTGAGTCCGTCAGATCAGAGGCAGTACGGATGACCAGGGATGTTCTCTGTTTAGTGAGTCTGCCAGATCAGAGGCAGTACGGATGACCAAGGTTGTTCTCTGTTTAGTGAGTCCGCCAGATCAGAGGCAGTAGGGATGACCAGGGATGTTGTCTGTTTAGTGAGTCCGCCAGATCAGAGGCAGTACGGATGACCAGGGATGTTCTCTGTTTAGTGAGTCTGCCAGATCAGAGGCAGTACGGATGACCAGGGATGTTCTCTGTTTAGTGAGTCCTCCAGATCAGAGGCAGTACGGATGACCAGGGATGTTCTCTGTTTAGTGAGTCCGCCAGATCAGAGGCAGTACGGATGACCAGGGATGTTCTCTGTTTAGTGAGTCCTCCAGATCAGAGGCAGTACGGATGACCAGGGATGTTCTCTGTTTAGTGAGTCCGCCAGATCAGAGGCAGTACGGATGACCAGGGATGTTCTCTGTTTAGTGAGTCCGTCAGATCAGAGGCAGTACGGATGACAAGGGATGTTCTCTGTTTAGTGAGTCCTCCAGATCAGAGGCGGTACGGATGACCAGGGATGTTCTCTGTTTAGAGAGTCCGCCAGATCAGAGGCAGTACGGATGACCAGGGATGTTCTCTGTTTAGTGAGTCCGTCAGATCAGAGGCAGTACGGATGACCAGGGATGTTCTCTGTTTAGTGAGTCCTCCAGATCAGAGGCAGTACGGATGACATGGGATGTTCTCTGTTTAGTGAGTCCGTCAGATCAGAGGCAGTACGGATGACCAGGGATGTTCTCTGTTTAGTGAGTCTGCCAGATCAGAGGCAGTACGGATGACCAGGGATGTTCTCTGTTTAGTGAGTCCGCCAGATCAGAGGCAGTAGGGATGACCAGGGATGTTGTCTGTTTAGTGAGTCCGCCAGATCAGAGGCAGTAGGGATGACCAGGGATGTTGTCTGTTTAGTGAGTCCGCCAGATCAGAGGCAGTACGGATGACCAGGGATGTTCTCTGTTTAGTGAGTCTGCCAGATCAGAGGCAGTACGGATGACCAGGGATGTTGTCTGTTTAGTGAGTCCGCCAGATCAGAGGCAGTACGGATGACCAGGGATGTTCTCTGTTTAGTGAGTCTGCCAGATCAGAGGCAGTACGGATGACCAGGGATGTTGTCTTGATAAGTGTGTGAATTTAACCATTTTCTGTCTTGCTAAGCATTCAAAATGTAACAACTACTTTTGGGTGTCAGGGGAAACGTATGGAGCAAAAAGTACATTATTTTCTTTAGGACAGACACCCCAAAAATACTTAGTAAGTAGTAATTTAAAGTATTTTTTACTTAAGTACTTTACACCACTGGATGCTACCGTAGGGATGGTGCCAGGTTTCCTCCAGACATGACGCTTGGCATTCAGGCCAAAGAGTTCAATCTTGGTTTCGTCAGACCAGAGAATCTTGTTTCTCATGGTCGGGGGGTCTTTATGTGCCTTTGGCAAACCCTAAGCAGCTGTCATGTGCCTTTTACTGAGGAGTGGCTTCCGTCAGGCCACTTTACCATAAAGGCCGGAATGGTGGAGTGCTGCAAAGAGGATTGTCCTTCTGGAAGGTTCTCCCATCTCCACAGAGGAACTTTAGAGCTCTGTCAGAGTGACCATTTGGTTTTTGGTCACCTCCCTGACCAAGGCCCTTCTCCCCTGATTGCTCAGTTTGGCCGAGCGGCCAGCTCTACGAAGAGTCTTGGTGGCTCTAAATTTCTTCCATTTAAGAATGATGGAGGCCACTGTGTTCTTGGAGACCTTCAATGCTGCACACATTTTTTGGTACCCTTCCCCAGATCTGTGGCTCGACACAATCCTGTCTCGGCGCTCTATGGACAATTCCTTCGACCTCGTGGCTTGGTTTTTGCTCTGACATGCACTGTCAACTGTGGGACCATATCGACAGGTGTGTGCCTTTCCAAATCATGTCCAATCAATTGAATTTACCAGGTGGACTTCGATCAAGTTGTAGAAACATCTCAAGGAAGATCAATGGAAACAGGATGCACGTGAGCTCAATTTCAAGTCTCATAGAAAAGGGTCTAAAAACGTATGGTAAATGAGGTATTTCTAAACACCTGTTTACGCTGCAACTCCTCAATGGGCTCGGGAGCATGTCCCGACTGGCCGCCTACTTCTTAACACACTGCTCGCTCAACCCAGAAGTCAGCCACACAAATGTGTCGGAGGAAACACTGTTCAACTGACGACTGAAGTCAGCTTGCAGGCGCTCGGCCCACCACAAGGAGTCACTAGAGCGTGATGAGCCAAGGAAAGCCTCCCCTGCCAAACCTATCTCAAAACCGGACGGTGCCGACCTTTGGGGCTCCCGGTCACAGCCAGCTGTGGGATCAAACCCTAGGATGTAGTGCCTTAGACCGTTGCACCACTAGGGACCCCTCTTCTGTTTCTGCCTCATGCTTCAGAAACAGAAGATGGCTCAATACAATGCAAAATATATGAAAATGGCTGTATCTTTTCACTTTAATTAACATAACCATAGACCACTTAAACTGGTACAACACCTCCACTGACAGGTGGCCAAAAATACATAATTGAAATCCATGCCCCTACTAAACCACACCCCAATATAATTTCCCAGTGTGCCTTGCCTTTTCGAATGAATTGTAGATTTATAACCCATGAATGTATTTGTTAGTGACAGAGATGGTTGTTGAATTTGTTATTTTAAAACGTTCAGTTCTGTGGATTTCACCGAGAGAGTTCCTACTGTAGGCTAATGTTATCATTAAAATTAAACTGTTCATGACAATACATTACATATATCATAAGGCCTTACTTTGATGGCCATGTTTTAACCCAACAGGCCGACCCATGCCGCAAAGAAGAAACAGTACAACACCCCCCTCTCTCGCTCTCTCTGTCTTCCATCTGTGTGAACTACTGAATTCTATTTTCACCTGCCACCACTGAAGCAGGCAGAAGTCAGTTGTTACATAGTAGGTACATAGCTATTACATAGTCACTACATGGTTATTCCATAGCTATAACAGGTACCTGTCGTGCTAACACCAGTAGAGTGATGAAGAAGATGAAGAGAGAAACAGAACCCATCGTCTTCAGATCCTTTAGAATGCCTGGCCTGAGGAGAGAGGGATGAGTAGAGAGAGAAAAAGAGATGAAAGAACAACAACAAAAGAATTAGTCTGTCCCCAGCTGAAAGCTCAACTTTCTATAGATGTAATAATTTGATGGGTCTCAGGAGTGAATTTCCTCCTCTGCCCCCCCCCCTCTCTCTCTCTCTCGCTCCCTCTTTCTTTAACTGTTCCTCATATCAGAAAAATCAATTCCACTCTATCAACACAAAAACCCAATATCATAGAACGTCAGTCATGATTGCAGCAACAATTACCCCGGCAAAAAAGTTATATTCCATAGCGACAACTTTTGATTGACAGTTGAGAGGAATATTGACAGACATTGCCTAATAAGTTCTGGCCTATTATTACACAGATCACAGTGAGGGCAGGAGCAGTGTTAAAGAGATTCTCCGGTACTTTTGTATACTTAGACAGTAGTTCTGAAAGTAGCGCTCACAATTGCACACTATGTCACATATGTGCAGATATGTGCACCACATCAATGCTCTCTTTCTCCCTCTGCTGTGTGTGCATGATAGCCTCTTACTAGCTGTCACTCATATGGCAAGGGGCTGAAGTTCATTGGTTGAACTCTAATTGCTAGGGGGCTGACTGGCATTGGGGAACAATTGTGCAGCACAGGTTCCAGAAAAATAGTTGCTTTCAAACTAGGGATTTCATGGCTAATTGAGGTAAGACATTCATTCTGCTCATAAAGTATGCATATATATACACTACGCATTGACACATCCAGCCAAAAGCGGGAGGTTTAAAAAATGTATGTGTGCGCACAGCAAAATCAATGGTGTACGTTTAACTCAGAAAGTGTCAAATGTACACTATTTTCAGTGACGTAGTATATACAGTCCCACTGAGCTGGTGTTAAAATAACACTTTTGAAATGTTTTTTTTTGGGGTCATGTTTCGGTGGACACTTGACTGGACCTTTGCCTCCTGAGCCCGTTGGGGAGTTACAGACCAGATCCAAATTGGGGGGGAAAAATGGGGTATAATACAAAAAAGGGCCAATGTTTTGACCCATTTTATTGTGTAGATTCAAAAAAGACTGAATGCAACATTTCCACAGAAGAAGACAGTGTTTGCACCCAGAAGTTGATGGGGAAAAATACCTCTGACCTCAAGAGACATCATCTTTCTGTTGTATATAAATGATCAGACATTTGCCTGTGACCTTTTCCTCTATGCAGATGATTCTACTCTGTTGGTTTCCCACAAAGACAAAATGTGGTTGAGAAAGCCCTCAGTGATGCATTTCTGAATGTCAATAAATGGCCATCTTGTTCAGGTCCAAAGTGAAACAAGAAATCCCCTGATTTTAAGGTGGTAGTAGGTGACATAGTAGTCACAGCAAAATACTGTCAATTATCTTGGTTGTGTGCTAGATAACCATCTGACAGGTGAGAGCATGGCAAACAACGTTATCTCCAAAGTAAAGCATAAAATTAGGTTTCTGTCAAGAACCTCCAAATATCTGGATAAGAATGCAATGGGGGACATTGGCTGGGGCTCTTGTTCAGCACCACTTTGACAATGTGTGCTCTTCCTGGTACAATAGACATCTCAGAACAAATTAGTCAGGATTATTCTTAAACTTCCAGCAATTACACATCTTGACCATTCCCCCTTTGAAAGGCTTAGATGGCTCGAAGTCGAGGAGAGAGTCTTCCCGTCAACAGTGAAGAGGTGACTTCGGGATGCTGGCCAATAAAAAGCAAAGATTAAGATGGGCAAAATAACAGACACTGGACAGAGGAACTCTGCCTAGAAGGCCAGCATCCCAGAGTCGACTCTTCACTGTTGACGTTGAGACTGGTGTTTTGCGGGTACTATTTAATGAAGCTGCCAGTTGAGGACTTGTGAAGCATCTGTTTCTCAAAGAGGCGTCTGTTTCTCAAACTAGACACTCTTAATGTACTTGTCCTCTTGCTCAGTTGTGCACCGGGGCCTCCCACTCCTCTTTCTTTTCTGGTTAGTGCCAGTTTGTGCTGTTCTCTGAAGGGAGTAGTACAAAGCGTTGTACGAGATCAGTTTCTTGCCAATTTCTCATATGGAATAGCCTTCATTTCTCAGAACAAGAATAGACTGACGAGTTTCCGAAGAAAGTCCTTTGTTTCTGCCCATTTTGAGCCTGTAATCGAACCCACAAATGCTGATGCTCCAGATACTCAACTCATCTAAAGAAGGGCAGTTTTATTGCTTCTTTATTCACCACAACAGTTTTCAGCTGTGATAACATAAGTGAAAAAGGGTTTCCTAATGATCAATTAGCCTTTTAAAATGATAAACTTGGATTAACTAACACAACGTGCCATTGGAACACAGGAGTGATGGTTGCTGATAATTGGCCTCTGTATGCCTATGTAGATATTCCATTAAAAGCAGTTTCCAGCTAGAATAGTCATTTACAACATGAACAATGTCTACACTGTATTTCTGATCAATTTTATGTTATTTTAATGGACAAAAAAATGTGCTTTTCTTTCAAAAACCAGGACATTTCTAAGTGACCCAAAGCTTTTGAGTGTATATAACTACTTTGACTTGGTACAGGATAACCACAACTATTCCATTAGGAGAGAAACTCACGCTGTTCCTTTTAGATTTAAAAGTGGTATGGGGAAAGAAACATTTTTATACTATTCTTCCAAAGAATTTGAAATGTATAACCTCTAAAAGTAGTTTCATGCTAAATTGTAGCATGTCTCCAAAGTGAGTCGTAAGACTCTAGTACAAGGGTGAGAAGAAAATGCCCGGGATAGCATATGGTCTGCCTTTTGGTGCCTATTGTGTATCATATTGTGATTGTCTTGTATATATTATGGATTGATTGTTTTATAAGTTCACGATTGATTTATATATTAGCGGTATGTGAGACAAGGCAGATGTACAGTGAGGGGGAAAAGGTATTTGATCCCCTGCTGATTTTGTACGTTTTCCCACTGACAAAGAAATGATCCGTCTATAATATTAATGGTAGGTTTATTTGAACAGTGAGAGACAGAATAAAAACAAGAAAAATGCAGAAAAACGCATGTCAGAAATGTTATGTTAATAGATTGATAATGCTCGATAGTAGTGTGCTGCAACCTATCAGACCACTACTTAAGACACAACTTTGATCAAAAATCTAACTACAGTATGTCAAGGGGAAGGGCTCCAGATTTAAATTATTTAGTACTATTTTGCAAACCTTTCACTTGGCTGTGCAGGTAAAAGTTCTAATTGCTCACTCAAACGTTTCAAAACATCCTATTTTTTGGTTTGCTAAAACCATGATTTGGTCAAACAGTAAAGTGCATTATCCTCATGATTCCTGTAATGAAAGTGTCTGCCCAGCCCCTGGGCCTGTTCCACAGGGACCTGCTGCTGTTGAGCAAGCCACTTGATGTGCTCTTTGGGACAGAGAAAAAATGCATAACATTTCAAAATCCAATTGCGGGAAATTACATAGCTTTGGGAGAAGCTAATGTGGTTCTCAGCTTTCTGTGGGTATACTTTTTATTTGTCATCCCTTAATATTGAGGTTAACAGCAATTATTTTACAACTGAGATATTTGATATGGCTATAAGCATATCAAAGCACGCCAAATGCGCAATTGTCCATCGGCACAGGGTAGGAGGGCTACAACTGAAAAGCTTTCTAGGGCATTACTTTTAATGCTAATTAATACATGACTACTAGCAGTGGGTGTTATAGTTAGCGTTAGCAACCCAGCTAATGTGTTTTGAGTTTTCACTTCCTCATGTGGTGTATGAGCCCAAAAATAGAGCACATATAAGATGCAGTCAAAATCATCTCTATTGAACAAAACATTTCAGAAAATTCTAGAGACCTATTTTAACAGTAAAATATAAAACCAATAGCCTATTCTCAACTCACAATTTATGACAATCACTGGATTAGGTTGCACATCAATATATATTGAATCATGCATTCCTGCTTAGACATGTTAGATGAAAAAAAGTACTTATTGAATAGCTTACCATCTTAGTGTTCTATTACACAGTCTGAAGCACAGTTAATGACTTTATAAGGTGAATTATAACACCCCAGAAAAAAATAGGTGCCACCAAATCACGGGCTGGTGCCACTGAAACAGTTGGTGGCGCTAGACAACATGTTAGACTGGAGGTTTTGATCTGCTGCAGACTATTATGTTCTTCTGTCAATTTGGCCGTTGGGAAGAAAATAATGTGATAGGATTTTATGCAGAGAAATATGTTGACAGGACAAGGCTATGTATGTTTGTACACATAGAAGTCAGTGGTATATGTTTAGTATAGGTTCATGAGGCAATACAAATGTGATGTGACTAAAATATGACTAAAATGAAAGGGCATTTAGTTTTATTTATTTTACCTTTATTTTACTAGGCAAGTCAGTTAAGAACAAATTCTTATTTTCAATGACGGCCTAGGAACAGTGGGTTAACTGCCTGTTCAGGGGCAGAATGACAGATTTTGTACCTTGTCAGCTCGGGGATTTGAACTTGCAACCTTTCTGTTACTAGTCCAATGCTCTAACCACTAGGCTACCCTGCTGCCTAGTTGACAAAAATGGCCCACTGTTTTCGTCATTTTGACAATAACTAGAATAAATCATTATTCATATTATATTTTTGTCGAAATGACTAAGACTAGACTATTTAAATCTAAAAAAAAGAGTGCCAAAATGAACACTGGTGTGCTTGCTCATCTCTCTACCCTACACACCTCCACAGTCATTCCCTAAAGGCTGTGTGTCTCTGGCTTCTACCCTATGTTTAACACCAGGGTTTTCATAAAAGGAACGCTGTCTCTCTAACCTGTTATCCCTCCGTGTGTGTGTGTGTGTGTGTACCTGTCCAGTGTCTGTGTGCTGTAGAGTGCAGTACTGTAGCCGTCCAGCAGGGGTGCATGTGTCTGGAGGATGATGATGTTGTAGATCACCATGGCAACTAACATTACAACCATCTTCAGCTCATAGTTGATCCTCAGGAACACAGAACACGACACCAGACCCAGGATACAACAGTAGATAAAATACTACAGAGAGAGAGACAGAGAGAGAGAGAGAGAGAGAGAGAGAGAGAGAGAGAGAGAGAGAGAGAGAGAGAGAGAGAGAGAGAGAGAGAGAGAGAGAGAGAGAGAGAGAGAGAGAGAGAGAGAGAGAGAGAGAGAGAGAGAGAGAGAGAGAGAGAGAGAGAGAGAGAATGTGGGAGGGGGGAGAGAGAAGAGAGAAGAGAGGGAAAAAGAGGAGGGGGAAAGAAGGATAAGTGAAGTCGATAAAAAACTCTCAGAGAGATGTTATATTTCATCTTTTGAGATGATATAGAAAGATGTAGAGAGTCAAACTGCAGACTATTTTCCACTTAATGAATAGCAAGCCATAACAACAGTTCCTCACAAAAATGTCCAGTCAACATTTCCCTCAAAACTATAATGGACATCGTATATCGTGTCCTATAAAAAGGGAATATTGCTCTTTATGTGCTCAGTATCACGTCACTGAATGGTCTTTGGCTAGGGAGTATTATGGAGAGCTGGGAGAGCTGGGCCAACACAGGGCAATGGGAGGGTAGGTAGGGAGGTAGGTAGGTAGGGAGGGAGGAAGGGAGGTAGGGAGGTAGGGAGGAAGGAAGGAAGGAAGGAAGGAAGGAAGGAAGGAAGGAAGGAAGGAAGGAAGGAAGGAAGGAAGGAAGGTAGGTAGGTAGGTAGGTAGGTAGGTAGGTAGGTAGGTAGGTAGGTAGGTAGGTAGGTAGGTAGGTAGGTAGGTAGGTAGGTAGGTAGGTAGGTAGGTAGGTAGGGAGATAGAGAGGTAGGAAGGGAGGGAGAAACAGCAGTTAAGAGGGAAAGAAAGAAAGAATGGAAGAAAGGAAGACTAACTGAGCCTGTGGAGAGCAGTGAATCAGGACTAGCTATTACTGGCTGACTTATAGAGGCCGCGACGCAGTAGGGTAAACATCATTACATTTAGAAGATAGGAGACATGGGTTCGGGCTATTAGCAAAGAGAGGTGTATATGTGAAAAGAAAAGAGAGAAACAAGAAAGAAATAGTACTAATGCAGATAAATAGAGGAAATTGGCTCCCAGCCAAGACTAATGGCAAAAAGAGAGGTGTGTGTGAATGAAGGCTTAGCCTGAACTAGAAGTGGGGGCCACATTAAATCAGATTGTGGGCTGTGAATGGCTATAGGGTCACATCTATCAGACATGTGAAAAGTAGAAAACCACAATTATTCAACAGAAATGGGTCTATAAGAAGGTCTATTTACCAAATCGTGGGATAAGATTGAGGTGTTGAACACTATGGAGGAGGGTAATGATGTGTAAAATGTTACTGTTAACTATTGAATAAACTTGTACACAGAACATGAACAATAAGAAGGAAAAGATCTGAAAGATGGTACAATGGACTGGGTCGGTTCATTCATTTTTTTCATTTAGTTTATGAGTTCGTTGAGGCGTAAAACATCAGTAATGAGCTTACTGAGCTCTAGTCACCAAGGCTGCTCTCTGGTGCTGATAACACACACTATGTCAATACTCAATCTCAGGAGGACAGAGTTTTTTGTTTCTAACAGACAGAGATCGTCTCAGACGTAGCTAGGAGCGAGTGAATATGTGTGAAGTGTGCAAAGCAAGGCAGGAAGCCTAGAGCTGTCGTGCGAGTAATTCAAATGCAATTGCGGAAAAACACAGTTGCTACAGCACACCAGATGCAAGCCAACCTCCCATGAACTTCAACTACTTTGGACTCCTGGGATGAAGGAGAGGAGACAAGGAGAGGAGACATGGAGAGGAGACTTTAGACTATTGAGATACTATCCAAGTCAACAGCCAGGCCACTTCTAGATCCCTCTGTGTCACAATGACACACACACACACACACACACACACACACACACACACACACACACACACACACACACACACACACACACACACACACACACACACACACACACACACACACACACTGATTGATTGTGATTGATGTAACGCAACGTTTATTGATAGACAATGTTAACAAACATTACTTTTGTGGCCCTGGTTAAAGAAATGTGATTGTTGACTTAAAATAGTGCACAAAGGAGTGATTTCTGTCAAATAAATGTTCTGTTGTGAACTAATAAAAACAGAAAGCTAGCGACGAACACTATAACTTCATGAAATACAGTACATGGAATAAAGCAAGTTTTCACCAGAAGTATCCGAAATATTTGAAACCCAGGTCTGACCCAAAGTAGATGTCAGTAGCATAGCCAGACATTTGTTGGAATGCCATTCCAGTTCTTCTGAATGCCATTCCAGTTCTTCTGAATGCCGTTCCAGTTCTTCTGAATGCCATTCCAGTTCTTCTGAATGCCGTTCCAGTTCTTCTGAATGCCATTCCAGTTCTTATGAATGCCGTTCCAGTTCTTCTGAATGCCATTCCAGTTCTTCTGAATGCCGTTCCAGTTCTTCTGAATGCCATTCCAGTTCTTCTGAATGCCGTTCCAGTTCTTCTGAATGCCATTCCAGTTCTTCTGAATGCCATTCCAGTTCTTCTGAATGCCATTTCAGTTCTTCTGAATGCCGTTCCAGTTCTTCTGAATGCCATTTCAGTTCTTCTGAATGCCGTTTCAGTTCTTCTGAATGCCATTCCAGTTCTTCTGAATGTCATTCCAGTGTACCGCTTACTATGAATTCTATCTGATGGTGTTTGCATGTTTAGGTAAAAAAAAAACATTTGTGTCCCGCGCATCGACGACGTCGTCCCCAAAGGGACCGCACATACATACACCAACCAGAAGCAACACTGATCATCCACACTGAGCTTTAGGCTGTAACTACTGCTTATAACTACTGCTTTCAAGGAGCGGGATCTGGATGCATATAAGAAATCCCGCTCTATCTGACCTCTGACAAGCCATCAAATAGCAACGCATCAATACAGGGCTAAGATCGAGTCCTATAACGCCGGCTCTGATGCTCAACGGATGTGGCAGGGCTTGAAAACTATCACAGATTACAAAGCGAAACCCAGCCGTGAGCTGCCCAGTGATGCAAGTCTAATAGAAAAGCTAAATGCCTTCTACACTCGCCTCGAGGCAAGCAACACTGTTGTTCCGGATGACTGTGTGATCTTGCTCTCCGTAGCCAATGTGAGTAAGACCTTTAAACAGGTTAACATTCGCAAGGTTGTGGAGTCAGACGGAAAACCAGGACACGTACTAAGAGTACACACTGACCAGCTGGCAAGTGGGGCGGCATGGTAGCCTAGTTAGAGCGTTGGACTAGTAACCGGAAGGTTGCAAGTTCAAACCCCCGAGGTGACAAGGTACAAATCTGTCGTTCTGCCCCTGAGCAGGCAGTTAACCCACTGTTCCTAGACAGTCATTGAAAATAAGAATTTGTTCTTAACTGACTTGCCTAGGTAAATAAAGGTAAAAAAAATAAAAAATAAAAAATAATAAAGTGTCTTCACTGACATGTTCAACCTATTCCCGGTCTGTAATAGTAACTTGTTTCAAGCAGACCACCATAGTCCTAGTGCCAAAGTAGCCTGTCTAAATGACTAGCGACCCGTAGTACGACCGTATGGCTCGCATATCAACGCCATCCTCCCAGACACCCTAGAACCACACTTCTCACACTGCCCCAACAGATCCACAGATGACACAATCTCTATTGCACTGCCCTCACCCACTTGAACAAAATGAATACCTATATAAGAATTACAGCTGAGCATTCAACACCATAGTCCTTCCAAGCTCAGGACCCTGGGACTGAACACCTCCCTCTGAAACTGGTTCCTGGACATCCTGATGGGCCTCCCCCAGGCGGTGATGGTAGGCAACAACACATCCACCACACTGATCATCAACACACACAGGGGGACCTCTGGGATGTGTGCTTAGTCCCCTCCTGTACTCCCTGTCCACCCACGACTGCCTCGCCTCCAATGAATCTAACACCATCATCGTTAAGTTTGTTGACGACACAACAGTGGTAGGACTGATCACTGATGACAAAGCAACCAATAGGGAGGAGCCAATAGGAAGCAGTGTGGTGCCAGGACAAAAACCTCTCCCTTAACGTCAGCAAGACAAAGGAGCTGATCGTGGACCACAGGAAATGGAGGGGTGAGCACGCCCCCCATGGGGCTGTAGAGGAGCGGGTCGAAGCTCCTCAGTGTCCACATAACTAAGGAATGAACATGGTCCACACACACTCACACAGTTGTGAAAAGTGTACAACAGTGCCTTTTTCCCCTCAGGAGGCTGAAAAGATGTGGCATGGGCCCTCAGATCCTCAAAACGTTCTGCAGCTGCACCATTGAGAGCATCTTGAGTGGCCGCATCACCACTTGGTACGGCCACTGCAAGGCACCCGACCGCAAGGCACTACAGAGGGTGGTGAGTACGGCCCAGTACATCACTGGGTCCGAGCTCACTGCCATTCAGGGCTTCTATACCAGTTGATGTCGGAGGAAGGCCTCCAGCTATCCAAGCCATAGACTGTTCTCTCTGCTACTACACAACAAGCTGTACCAGTGTCTGGAAACAACAGGACTCTGAACAGCTTCTATCCCCAAGCCAAAAGACTGCTAAACAAGGCTGCTAAATAACTCATCAAATGGCTACCCGGACTAACTGCATTGATCATTTGTTTAACTAATTCTCCTGCACAGAATCTATGCACACACACAGGACACTACAGACACACTCACACATACTTACACCCCAACAAACACACACACATTGCATACGGCCACACACACATAACACACGCACACATGCATACTGATGCGCCACACACACACACACACACACACACACACACACACACACACACACACACACACACACACACACACACACACACACACACACACACACACACACACACACACACACACACACACACACACACACACACACACACACACACACACACACACGCTGCTGATACTGTCTGTTATCTATCCTGTTGCCTAGTCACTTTACCCATGCCTTTATTTACAGTACATAGCTACCTTAATTACCCCATACCCCCGTACATTGACTTGGTACACCCTGTAAATATCCATGTTATATTTATTCATTATTGTCATTTGAATTTTTTTTGTGCCTACTCTGGTAGATGTACTCACAGGCAGGTAGAACTTATTCCCATCCGTGAGGTGGGTGGGGCTGTGGGAGCTGAGCATGCTGTCATTGGTCAGGTTCATGGTAGTGGGTGTGGTCAGAACCTCATCTTCCAGGAAGAACTGGAAAGAAGTTTAGAGGAGATGAGAAAGACAAGGGGAGAAGAGAAGTTATACTAGGCTGTATTCCGGTGTGATCATTTTGATGGCTGTAATGGCAGTTTTGCCTGAAAACATCCGCGCACGCACGCACGCACGCACGCACGCACGCACGCACGCACGCACGCACGCACGCACGCACGCACGCACACACACACACACACACACACACACACACACACACACACACACACACACAGACAAGATCAACCAGTAAAATCAGTAAATTGGTTCCTCACCATGTTGAAAACAGCCATGACAAGTATAACAGCGGTGGTTGTCATGGTGAGGACCAATCGGAGCCAGGGTTTGTTGGCGATGATGATGCGTGAGGAAGTAGGGAGCCAGGGGAGAGAGCACCACGATCCTTTACCTCCCTGCTGAGAGAGAGGGAGGGAGGGAGGGAGGGACAAGCAGGGGGACAGAATAAATGAGATTCAGATAGGAATAGTGAGGAAAGCTTTAAACAGGGAGAGAGAGAGCGAGAGACAGAGACACAGACAGAGAGTGAGAAAGAGAGAGCTATGGACAGTTCACTCTTGCAGTAGTGCAACGTGAGGAGAAGCCATGAAATGGAAGGCTGTAGGGGACAGAGAACAAACAATGACTGCAGTAACAGATCGTCTGTCTGCATCAATACTCTCAACACCCCAGAGCAATTTACCTCCATCGATTTCCTCTCTACAACACCTCTTTGACACACCTTGACTCTCAACACACAACTTCCCTTGGCCAGGAAGAGGAGCAGATAACAAAGGTTTATTATTTTGTTTATAATTCGCAAATTCATCCATTGGAAACTGTTTGGTTTGTTTGCAGTTCAGAGCACTATACTATACTATACTATACTATACTATACTATACTATACTATACTATACTATACTTAAGCAATTCGGCCCGAGGAGGTGTGTTTTATGGCCAATATAACATGGTTAAATGTCGTTTTTACATACAACGCAATGCAAAGTTCCTGGACACAGCCCTTAGTGTACTGGCCATATACCACAAACCACGAGGAGAATGATTACTATTATAAACTGGTTACCAATGTAATTAGAGCAGTAAAAATACATATACCTGTGGTAAACAGTCTGATATACCACAGCTGTCAGCCAATCAGCATTCCCTCCCAATTTTATTATATACTATATACTATACTATACTATACTATACTGTACTGTACTATACAATATATACTATACTATACTGTAATTTACTTTACTATACCATGTCCTTCCTTTTATCTTCACATGGTCACATGGTTTGGTTGACTCGGATATACAGAGACATTGTGAGACATCAGGAATCATTTAAGTCTCAAGGTAGAACACAATGCAGGGCCCAGGGACAGACAGACTGCTGGGTTTTAGACTGTTGGGGTATAATCCCGTGTTCCACAAAATATGACTGTCCTTCAAGCTCAATCACTCCTCCAAGGTCTGGTCTTTGGTTAGAGTCATCAGAGGATGAGAAAGGTGTTAATCGGTTTATTCTGCTTTGTTAGTCGTTCTCATCTTCATCTGACCCCTCTCTTTTCCTCCCTCTGTCTCCCCCTCTATCTTCCTCCCTCTGTCTACCCCTCTCTTTTCCTCCCTCTGTCTCCCCCTCAACCTTCCTTCCTCTGTGTACCCCTCTCTTTTCCTCCCTCTGTCTCCCCTCTCTTTTCCTCCCTCTCTCTTCCTTCCTCTGTCTCCCCTCTCTTTTCCTCCCTCTCTCTTCCTTCCTCTGTCTCCCCTCTCTTTTCCTCCCTCTCTCTTCCTTCCTCTGTCTCCCCTCTCTTTTCCTCCCTCTGTCTCCCCCTCTCTCTTCTTTCCTCTGTCTCCCCTCTCTTTTCCTCCCTCTGTCTCCCCCTCTCTCTTCCTCCCTCTGTCTCCCCCTCTCTCTTCCTTCCTCTGTCTCCCCTCTCTTTTACTTCCTCTGTCTCCCCTCTCTTTTCCTCGCTCTCTCTTCCTTCCTCTTCCTTCCTCTGTCTCCCCTCTCTTTTCCTCCCTCTCTCTTCTTTCCTCTGTCTCCCCTCTCTTTTCCTCCCTCTGTCTCTCCTCTCTTTGTCTCCCTCTGTCTCCCCCTCTCTCTTCCTTCCTCTGTCTCCCCTCTCTTTTCCTCCCTCTGTCTCCCCCTCTCTCTTCCTTCCTCTGTCTACCCCTCTCTTTGTCTCCCTCTCTCTCCCCCTCTCTCTTCCTTCCTCTGTCTCCCCTCTCTTTTCCTCCCTCTCTCTCCCTTCCTCTGTCTCCCCTCTCTTTTCCTCCCTCTGTCTCCCCCTCGACCTTCCTTCCTCTGTGTACCCCTCTCTTTTCCTCCCTCTGTCTCCCCCTCTCTCTTCCTTCCTCTGTCTCCCCTCTCTTTTCCTCCCTCTCTCTTCCTTCCTCTGTCTCCCCTCTCTTTTCCTCCCTCTCTCTTCCTTCCTCTGTCTCCCCTCTCTTTTCCTCCCTCTGTCTCCCCTCTCGTTTCCTCCCTCTGTCTCCCCCCCTCTGTCTTCTTTCCTCTGTCTCCCCTCTCTTTTCCTCCCTCTGTCTCCCCCTCTCTCTTCTTTCCTCTGTCTCCCCTCTCTTTTCCTCCCTCTCTCTTCCTTCCTCTGTCTCCCCTCTCTTTTCCTCCCTCTGTCTCCCCTCTCGTTTCCTCCCTCTGTCTCCCCCTCTCTTCCTTCCTCTGTCTCCCCTCTCTTTTACTTCCTCTGTCTCCCCTCTCTTTTCCTCCCTCTCTCTTCCTTCCTCTGTCTCCCCTCTCTTTTCCTCCCTCTGTCTCCCCCTCTCTCTTCTTTCCTCTGTCTCCCCTCTCTTTTCCTCCCTCTGTCTCCCCTCTCTTTTCCTCCCTCTGTCTCCCCTCTCTCTTCCTCCCTCTGTCTACCCCTCTCTCTTCCTTCCTCTGTCTCCCCTCTCTTTTCCTCCCTCTGTCTCCCCCTCTCTTTTCCTCCCTCTGTCTCCCTTTATCTTCCTCTCTCTGTCTACCCTTCTCTTTTCCTCCCTCTGTCTCCCCTCTCTCTTCCTCCCTCTATCTACCCTTCTCTTCCTTCCTCTGTCTACCCCTCTCTTCCTTCCTCTGTCTCCCTGTGTCTCTCTCTCCCTCCCTCTGTCTCCCCCTTCTTCCTTCCTCTGTCTCCCCTCTCTTTTTCTCCCTCTGTCTCCCCTCTCTCTTCCTTCCTCTGTCTCCCCTCTCTTTTCCTCCCTCTGTCTCCCTCTCTCTTTCCTCCCTCTGTCTCCCCTCTCTTCCTCCCTGTGTCTCCCCCTCTCTTCCTCCTCTGTCTCCCCTCTCTTTTCCTCCCTCTGTCTCCCCTCTCTCTTCCTTCCTCTGTCTCCCCTCTCTTTTCCTCCCTCTGTCTCCCCTCTCTGTCTTCCTTCCTCTGTCTACCACTCTCTTTGTCTCCCTCTGTCTCCCCCTCTCTCTTCCTTCCTCTGTCTCCCCTCTCTTTTCCTCCCTCTCTCTCCCTTCCTCTGTCTCCCCTCTCTTTTCCTCCCTCTGTCTCCCCCTCTTCCTCCCTCTGTCCCCTTCCTTCCTCTGTCTACCCTTCTCTTTTCCTCCCTCTGTCTCCCCCTCTATCTTCCTTCCTCTGTCTCCCTCTCTTTTCCTCCCTCTCTCTTCCTTCCTCTGTCTCCCCTCTCTTTTCCTCCCTCTCTCTTCCTTCCTCCTGTCTCCCTCTCTCTTTTCCTCCCTCTGTCTCCCCTCTCGTTTCCTCCCTCTGTCTCCCCCTCTCTTCTTTCCTCTGTCTCCCCTCTCTTTTCCTCCCTCTGTCTCCCCCTCTCTCTTCTTTCCTCTGTCTCCCCTCTCTTTTCCTCCCTCTCTCTTCCTTCCTCTGTCTCCCCTCTTTTTCCTCCCTCTGTCTCCCCCTCTCTTTCCTCCCTCTGTCTCCCCCTCTCTTCTTTCCTCTGTCTCCCTCTCTTTTCCTCCATCTGTCTCCCCTCTCTCTTCCTTCCTCTGTCTCCCTCTCTTTTCCTCCCTCTGTCTCCCTCTCTCTCTTCTTTCCTCTGTCTCCCTCTCTTTTCCTCCCTCTGTCTCCCCTCTCTTTTCCTCCCTCTGTCTCCCCTCTCTCTTCCTCCCTCTGTCTACCCCTCTCTCTTCCTTCCTCTGTCTCCCCTCTCTTTTCCTCCCTCTGTCTCCCCCTCTCTTTTCCTCCCTCTGTCTCCCTTTATCTTCCTCCCTCTGTCTACCCTTCTCTTTTCCTCTCTCTGTCTCCCCTCTCTCTTCCTCCCTCTATCTACCCCTCTCTTCCTTCCTCTGTCTACCCCTCTCTCTTCCTTCCTCTGTCTCCCCCTCTCTCTTCCTCCCTGTGTCTCCCTCTCGTTTCCTCCCTCTGTCTCCCCCTCTCTTCTTTCCTCTGTCTCCCCTCTCTTTTCCTCCATCTGTCTCCCCTCTCTTTCCTTCCTCTGTCTCCCTCTCTTTTCCTCCCTCTGTCTCCCTCTCTCTCTTCTTTCCTCTGTCTCCCCTCTCTTTTCCTCCCTCTGTCTCCCCTCTCTTTTCCTCCCTCTGTCTCCCTCTCTCTTCCTCCCTCTGTCTACCCCTCTCTCTTCCTTCCTCTGTCTCCCTCTCTTTTCCTCCCTCTGTCTCCCCTCTCTTTTCCTCCCTCTGTCTCCCTTTATCTTCCTCCCTCTGTCTACCCTTCTCTTTTCCTCCCTCTGTCTCCCCTCTCTCTTCCTCCCTCTATCTACCCCTCTCTTCCTTCCTCTGTCTACCCCTCTCTCTTCCTTCCTCTGTCTCCCCTCTCTCTTCTTTCCTCTGTCTCCCCTCTCTTTTCCTCCCTCTGTCTCCCCCTCTTTTCCTCCCTCTGTCTCCCCTCTCTCTTCCTCCCTCTGTCTACCCCTCTCTCTCCTTCCACTGTCTCCCCTCTCTTTTCCTCCCTCTGTCTCCCCCTCTCTTTTCCTCCTCTGTCTCCCTTTATCTTCCTCCCTCTGTCTACCCTTCTCTTTTCCTCCCTCTGTCTCCCCTCTCTCTTCCTCCCTCTATCTACCCCTCTCTTCCTTCCTCTGTCTACCCCTCTCTCTCCTTCCTCTGTCTCCCCTCTCTTTTCCTCCCTCTGTCTCCCCTCTCGTTTCCTCCCTCTGTCTCCCCCTCTCTTCTTTCCTCTGTCTACCCCTCTCTCTTCCTTCCTCTGTCTCCCCTCTCTTTTCCTCCCTCTGTCTCCCTCTCTTTTCCTCCTCTGTCTCCCCTCTCTTTCCTCCCTCTGTCTACCCCTCTCTCTTCCTTCCTCTGTCTCCCCTCTCTTTTCCTCCCTCTGTCTCCCCCTCTCTTTTCCTCCCTCTGTCTCCCTTTATCTTCCTCCCTCTGTCTACCCTTCTCTTTTCCTCCCTCTGTCTCCCCTCTCTCTTCCTCCCTCTATCTACCCTTCTCTTCCTTCCTCTGTCTACCCCTCTCTCTTCCTTCCTCTGTCTCCCTCTCTCTTCCTCCCTCTGTCTCCCCTCTCTTCCTTCCTCTGTCTCCCCTCTCTTTTTCTCCCTCTGTCTCCCCTCTCTCTTCCTTCCTCTGTCTCCCCTCTCTTTTCCTCCCTCTGTCTCCCCTCTCTCTTCCTCCCTCTGTCTCCCTCTCTCTTCCTCCCTGTGTCTCCCCCTCTCTTCCTTCCTCTGTCTCCCCTCTCTTTTCCTCCCTCTGTCTCCCCTCTCTCTTCCTTCCCTCTGTCTCCCCTCTCTTTTCCTCCCTCTGTCTCCCCCTCTCTTTCCTTCCTCTGTCTACCACTCTCTTTGTCTCCCTCTGTCTCCCCTCTCTCTTCCTTCCTCTGTCTCCCTCTCTTTTCCTCCCTCTCTCTCTCTTCCTCTGTCTCCCCCTCTCTTCTTTCCTCTGTCTCCCCTCTCTTTTCCTCCATCTGTCTCCCCTCTCTCTTCCTTCCTCTGTCTCCCTCTCTTTTCCTCCCTCTGTCTCCCTCTCTCTCTTCTTTCCTCTGTCTCCCCTCTCTTTTCCTCCCTCTGTCTCTCCTCTCTTTTCCTCCCTCTGTCTCCCCTCTCTCTTCCTCCCTCTGTCTACCCCTCTCTCTTCCTTCCTCTGTCTCCCCTCTCTTTTCCTCCCTCTGTCTCCCCCTCTCTTTTCCTCCCTCTGTCTCCCTTTATCTTCCTCTCTCTGTCTACCCTTCTCTTTTCCTCCCTCTGTCTCCCCTCTCTCTTCCTCCCTCTATCTACCCCTCTCTTCCTTCCTCTGTCTACCCCTCTCCCTTCCTTCCACTGTCTCCCCTCTCTCTTCCTCCCTCTGTCTCCCCCTCTCTTCCTTCCTCTGTCTCCCCTCTCTTTTCCTCCCTCTGTCTCCCCTCTCTCTTCCTTCCTCTGTCTCCCCTCTCTTTTCCTCCCTCTGTCTCCCCTCTCTCTTCCTCCCTCTGTCTCCCCTCTCTCTTCCTTCCTCTGTCTCCCCTCTCTTTTCCTCCCTCTGTCTCCCCCTCTCTCTTCCTTCCTCTGTCTACCCCTCTCTTTGTCTCCCTCTGTCTCCCCCTCTCTCTTCCTTCCTCTGTCTCCCCTCTCTTTTCCTCCCTCTCTCTCCCTTCCTCTGTCTCCCCTCTCTTTTCCTCCCTCTGTCTCCCCCTCGACCTTCCTTCCTCTGTGTACCCCTCTCTTTTCCTCCCTCTGTCTCCCCCTCTCTCTTCCTTCCTCTGTCTCCCCTCTCTTTTCCTCCCTCTCTCTTCCTTCCTCTGTCTCCCCTCTCTTTTCCTCCCTCTCTCTTCCTTCCTCTGTCTCCCCTCTCTTTTCCTCCCTCTGTCTCCCCTCTCGTTTCCTCCCTCTGTCTCCCCCCCTCTCTTCTTTCCTCTGTCTCCCCTCTCTTTTCCTCCCTCTGTCTCCCACTCTCTCTTCCTCCCTCTGTCTCCCCCTCTATCTTCTTTCTTCTGTCTCCCCTCTCTTTTCCTCCCTCTGTCTCCCCTCTCTTTTCCTCCCTCTGTCTCCCCTCTCTTTTCCTCCCTCTGTCTCCCCCTCTCTCTTCCTCCCTCTATCTACCCCTCTCTCTTCCTTCCTCTGTCTACCCCTCTCTCTTCCTTCCTCTGTCTCCCCTCTCTCTTCCTCCCTCTGTCTCCCCCTCTCTTCCTTCCTCTGTCTCCCCTCTCTTTTCCTCCCTCTGTCTCCCCTCTCTTCCTTCCTCTGTCTCCCCCTCTCTCTTCTTTCCTCTGTCTCCCCTCTCTTTTCCTCCCTCTGTCTCCCCCTCTCTCTTCCTTCCTCTGTCCCCCTCTCTTTTCCTCCCTCTGTCTCCCCCTCTCTCTTCCTTCCTCTGTCTACCCCTCTCTTTTCCTCCCTCTGTCTCCCCCTCTCTCTTCCTCCCTCTGTCTCCCCCTCTCTCTTCCTTCCTCTGTCTCCCCTCTCTTTTCCTCCCTCTGTCTCCCCCTCTCTTTTCCTCCCTCTGTCTCCCCCTCTCTTTTCGTTCCTCTGTCTACCCCTCTCTTTTCCTCCCTCTGTCTACCCCTCTCTCTTCCTCCCTCTGTCTACCCCTCGCTCTTCCTCCCTCTGTCTACCCCTCTCTTTTCCTCCCTCTGTCTCCCCCTCGCTCTTCCTTCCTCTGTCTCCCCCTCTCTTTTCCTCCCTCTGTCTCCCCCTCGCTCTTCCTCCCTCTGTCTCCCCCTCTCTTTTCCTCCCTCTGTCTCACCCTCGCTCTTCCTCCCTGTGTCTCCCCTCTCTCTTCCTCCCTGTGTCTACCTCTCTCTCTTCCTTCCTCTGTCTACCCCTCTCTTTTCGTTCCTCTGTCTACCCCTCTCTTTTCCTCCCTCTGTCTACCCCTCTCTCTTCCTCCCTCTGTCTACCACTCGCTCTTCCTCCCTCTGTCTACCCCTCTCTTTTCCTCCCTCTGTCTCCCCCTCGCTCTTCCTTCCTCTGTCTCCCCTCTCTTTTCCTCCCTCTGTCTCCCCCTCGCTCTTCCTCCCTCTGTCTCCCCCTCTCTTTTCCTCCCTCTGTCTCCCCCTCTCTCTTCTTCCATCTGTCTCCCCCTCTCTCTTCCTTCCTCTGTCTCCCCTCTCTTTTCCTCCCTCTGTCTACCCCTCTCTCTTCCTCCCTCTGTCTCCCCCTCGCTCTTCCTCCCTCTGTCTCCCCCTCTCTTTTCCTCCCTCTGTCTCCCCCTCGCTCTTCCTCCCTCTGTCTCCCCCTCTCTTTTCCTCCCTCTGTCTCCCCCTCTCTCTTCTTCCATCTGTCTCCCCCTCTCTCTTCCTCCCTCTGTCTCCCCCTCTCTCTTCCTCCCTCTGTCTCCCCCTCTCTCTTCTTCCATCTGTCTCCCCCTCTCTCTTCCTTCCTCTGTCTACCCCTCTCTTTTCCTCCCTCTGTCTACCCCTCTCTCTTCCTCCCTCTGTCTACCCCTCTCTCTTCCTTCCTCTGTCTACCCCTCTCTTTTCCTTCCTCTGTCTACCCCTCTCTCTTCCTTCCTCTGTCTACCCCTCTCTTCCTTCCTCTGTCTACCCCTCTCTTTTCCTCTCTCTGGCTCCCCCTCTCTCTTCCTTCCTCTGTCTCCCCCTCTCTCTTCCTCTCTCTGTCTCCCCCTCGCTCTTCCTCCCTCTGTCTCCCCCTCGCTCTTCCTCCCTCTGTCTCCCCTCTCTTTTCCTCCCTCTGTCTCCCCCTCTCTCTTCCTTCCTCTGTCTACCCCTCTCTTTTCCTCTCTCTGTCTCCCCCTCTCTCTTCCTTCCTCTGTCTCCCCCTCTCTCTTCCTCTCTCTGTCTCCTCCTCTATCTTCCTCTCTCTGTCTCCCCCTCGCTCTTCCTATCGCTTCTTCTCCCTTCTCTACATCCATGTATATTCCCCTCTTTCTCCCTCCGCCCTCTCTATCTCCCTCCAGCCTCTCTCTCTCCCTCCACCCTCTCTCTCCATCCGCCCTCTCTCTCTCCCTCCACCCTCTCTCCCCTCCACCCTCTCTCTCCCTCCGCCCTCTCTCTCCCTCCGCCCTCTCTCTCCATCCGCCCTCTCTCTCCATCCGCCCTCTCTCTCTCCCTCCACCCTCTTTCTCCCTCCACCCTCTCTCTCCCTCCGCCCTCTCTCTCCATCCGCCCTCTCTCTCCATCCGCCCTCTCTCTCTCCCTCCACCCTCTTTCTCCCTCCACCCTCTTTCTCCCTCCACCCTCTCTCTCCCTCCGCCCTCTCTCTCCATCCGCCTTCTCTCTCCATCCGCCCTATCTCTCTCCGTCTCAGTCTGTGATTGTGTTCTACACTCACATACAATAGACAGGATTTTAGGGTGTGTGTGTGTAACTTACCAAGATGTGGCTGGAGAAACATATGACCAGGATCAGACCTAACAGGAGGAAAGACATGCCAAAGGAGATCCCCAACACTGCTGTTCTGTAACACACACACACACACACACACACACACACACACACACACACACACACACACACACACACACACACACACACACACACACACACACACACACACACACACACACACACACACACACTGTTGATTTTATTATTATTTATTTTTTATTGCATTTTCAAACAACATTTCAATCTACCTGCAGTGAAGGCGCTCAACATTTACATTACATTCAGTCATCTAGTAGACACTCCCTTCCAGAGCGACCCACAGGAACAACCATGGTCAAGCTCCCTGCCCAAGACCACAAGGGCAGATACCCCCCACCCAGTCGAATCAGGGACCCAAACCAGCGACTTCTCGGCCACCTGTCCAAGCTCCTAACCGCCAGGCCACCAAAGACCCCCCCAAAGACTCCTCCTCCACTCCCCAACAGCGCCCCCCAAGCCACCATCTCCCTCCAACCCAAAACCACCACCCACCCGATGCGCCAACAACCAACAAAAATAACAAAAGAGAAATGAGAGAAAAACAAAGGAAAACAATAATAGAAAACCACAATGCAAAAACAAAAGACATCAAGGACAATAGGATGTGTGTGTGTGTGTGTGTGTGTGTGTGTGTGTGTGTGTGTGTGTGTGTGTGTGTGTGTGTGTGTGTGTGTGTGTGTGTGTGTGTGTGTGTGTGTGTGTGTGTGTGTGTGTGTGTGTGTGTGTGTGTGTGTGTGTGTGTGTGCGTGTGCGTTTCCATGTGTATGCAAGTGTGTGCGTTTGAATGCGAGTGTGTGTATGCATGCTTTAACGTACAATTTCAATCTATCTAATCTCATAGAATCCACAGAGTGTGAGTTGAAGATAAACACTTTTACTAACAGTATTAGTATATTAGTAACTGACTGACCCGGTCTCTCCAGAACTCCTAAAAGTACTATTTCTAGATTCATGTTATGCTTTTTCAGCCATTCCTGAACCTGAGACCAGAAACAGGCTACCTGAGAGCAATACCAAAACAAATGGTCTAATGATTCTGTATCCTCACAACAAAATCTGCAGAGCTGTGATGGTTGTATGCCCCAAACATTCAACACATCTTTGGTGGCCAGAATTCTGTACAATAATCTTTGATGAAAAGAACGAAGTCTTAAATCTTGCGTCGTTTTATATATCAACTCATACACCTTGTACTATGGAATCAGTACATCAATGAATTCCCAGATATTTTGTCATCTGTATGGCACATCTGTCAATATCCTGGTCCTCAAATGAAACTGCCATATTTTCCCATCTATTTATTTATATTCCTCCACCAGTTTTGATCCTTTATATTGGGCAGACAGACTAGTTCCCTACCTCCTACCACTGCCACCTGCCTCCTCCTTTTGTGGTAATGCTGTAATCAATTGGTTGTAATCTTGGATTGAGCAGACCCTCCCATATAATTCCGATAACTCCATGAAAGACATAACTCTCCCATTCCAATTTACAAAAGCATTTAAAAACAAAACAACCTTCTCAAACATCTTTTCCATTAATACACGTCTTTTATCAACCAGCATGTTTGAGTTCAACCATAATATTTGTTGGAATGTTACACACTGTGTTAACTACCACCAGATGGGTGCTGTACAGAGCAGTAAAATTATAAAGTATTTGAATTGGAACTAGTGAACTGCGACCCACTTCCACTACTTACTACATACTTCCCTGTTATACAGTACTTCCCTGTTATACAGTACTTCCCTGTTATACAGTACTTCCCTGTTATACAGTACTTCCCTGTTATACAGTACTTCCCTGTTATACAGTACTTCCCTGTTATACAGGCCTGTATTTCCTAATAGAAGCTTATATTTCCTAATAGAAGCTTATATTTCCTAATAGAAGCTTATATTTCCTAATAGAAGCTTATATTTCCTAATAGAAGCTTATATTTCCTAATAGAAGTTTGCCAAGTAGATGGCTGATTTAAGCGTGTTCATAAAACAATGATGTCATGTCTAAATGGAAGAGATGTTAGTCTGAATGCGAAAATATATGATGCTTTTAGTATCTGTCTCTATGGTTCTACCGCTCCTGGTTCCTGTAAACACAGACAATTAACTAAATGATGAAACAGCCCATGGACCTTTTGTCCTTTCATAAGGAGGCTTCATCGTCATCATTATCCTTGTCATCATCAAAGTAATATTCCTCATCTTTATCATAATAATAATCATCATCATCATCCTCGACATCTAAGACCTTTTGATTCACATTAAAACTGTCATCAGACGTTATTCATATCTTTTCATCTGTTTTCTTTCTTTCTATCCATCTTCTTTCTTTCTTTCCCTCTTTATTGCTGTCTCTTAAGGTGTGTCATTTGCAACTGCTATTAGGGATCTTATTGATGTGAGACTCAATTGATCAAAGGTTTATTTTGTCTTGTCACACTGTAATTGCAATGTTCTGGGTTATTATAGAGAAAAGAACACTGACTTCAGTGGCTTTTGGCACGACTAGTATTCCAACTATGAGGGCTACTATAGGACCATACAATGTATTCTAACTATGAGGGCTACTATAGGACCATACAATGTATTCCAACTATGAGGGCTACTATAGGACCATACAATGTATTCTAACTATGAGGGCTACTATAGGACCATACAATGTATTCTAACTATGAGGGCTACTATAGGACCATACTATGTATTCTAACTATGAGGGCTACTATAGGACCATACAATGTATTCTAACTATGAGGGCTACTATAGGACCATACAATGTATTCTAACTATGAGGGCTACTATAGGACCATACTATGTATTCTAACTATGAGGGCTACTATAGGACCATACAATGTATTCTAACTATGAGGGCTACTATAGGACCATACAATGTATTCCAACTATGAGGGCTACTATAGGACCATACAATGTATTCTAACTATGAGGGCTACTATAGGACCATACTATGTATTCCAACTATGAGGGCTACTATAGGACCATACTATGTATTCTAACTATGAGGGCTACTATAGGACCATACAATGTATTCTAACTATGAGGGCTACTATAGGACCATACTATGTATTCTAACTATGAGGGCTACTATAGGACCATACAATGTATTCTAACTATGAGGGCTACTATAGGACCATACTATGTATTCTAACTATGAGGGCTACTATAGGACCATACTATGTATTCCAACTATGAGGGCTACTATAGGACCATACTATGTATTCCAACTATGAGGGCTACTATAGGACCATACAATGTATTCTAACTATGAGGGCTACTATAGGACCATACTATGTATTCTAACTATGAGGGCTACTATAGGACCATACTATGTATTACAACTATGAGGGCTACTATAGGACCATACAATGTATTCCAACTATGAGGGCTACTATAGGACCATACAATGTATTCCAACTATGAGGGCTACTATAGGACCATACAATGTATTCTAACTATGAGGGCTACTATAGGACCATACAATGTATTCCAACTATGAGGGCTACTATAGGACCATACTATGTATTCCAACTATGAGGGCTACTATAGGACCATACTATGTATTCCAACTATGAGGGCTACTATAGGACCATACTATGTATTCCAACTATGAGGGCTACTATAGGACCATACAATGTATTCCAACTATGAGGGCTACTATAGGACCATACTATGTATTCCAACTATGAGGGCTACTATAGGACCATACTATGTATTCCAACTATGAGGGCTACTATAGGACCATACTATGTATTCCAACTATGAGGGCTACTATAGGACCATACAATGTATTCCAACTATGAGGGCTACTATAGGACCATACAATGTATTCCAACTATGAGGGCTACTATAGGACCATACAATGTATTCTAACTATGAGGGCTACTATAGGACCATACTATGTATTCCAACTATGAGGGCTACTATAGGACCATACTATGTATTCCAACTATGAGGGCTACTATAGGACCATACAATGTATTCCAACTATGAGGGCTACTATAGGACCATACTATGTATTCCAACTATGAGGGCTACTATAGGACCATACTATGTATTCCAACTATGAGGGCTACTATAGGACCATACTATGTATTCCAACTATGAGGGCTACTATAGGACCATACAATGTATTCTAACTATGAGGGCTACTATAGGACCATACTATGTATTCCAACTATGAGGGCTACTATAGGACCATACTATGTATTCCAACTATGAGGGCTACTATAGGACCATACAATGTATTCTAACTATGAGGGCTACTATAGGACCATACAATGTATTCTAACTATGAGGGCTACTATAGGACCATACTATGTATTCCAACTATGAGGGCTACTATAGGACCATACTATGTATTCCAACTATGAGGGCTACTATAGGACCATACTATGTATTCCAACTATGAGGGCTACTATAGGACCATACAATGTATTCCAACTATGAGGGCTACTATAGGACCATACAATGTATTCTAACTATGAGGGCTACTATAGGACCATACTATGTATTCCAACTATGAGGGCTACTATAGGACCATACTATGTATTCCAACTATGAGGGCTACTATATGACCATACTATGTATTCTAACTATGAGGGCTACTATAGGACCATACAATGTATTCCAACTATGAGGGCTACTATAGGACCATACAATGTATTCTAACTATGAGGGCTACTATAGGACCATACTATGTATTCCAACTATGAGGGCTACTATAGGACCATACTATGTATTCTAACTATGAGGGCTACTATAGGACCATACAATGTATTCTAACTATGAGGGCTACTATAGGACCATACTATGTATTCCAACTATGAGGGCTACTATAGGACCATACAATGTATTCCAACTATGAGGGCTACTATAGGACCATACTATGTATTCCAACTATGAGGGCTACTATAGGACCATACAATGTATTCCAACTATGAGGGCTACTATAGGACCATACTATGTATTCCAACTATGAGGGCTACTATAGGACCATACTATGTATTCCAACTATGAGGGCTACTATAGGACCATACTATGTATTCCAACTATGAGGGCTACTATAGGACCATACAATGTATTCCAACTATGAGGGCTACCATAGGACCATACTATGCAGGTTGTATTCTAAGTAGTATCTGAACATTGGTGGGTACCATGAAGGGTAATATGAATGGTACTGTGAAGAGTACAGATGCACAGGACAAGCACTTTCTCCATACTGTGAAGGGCACTATGAAGTGTACTATGTAGGGTCCAGACTTACTTGGGCAGGACCAGTATCTGCACTATGAAGATGCAGCAGAAGATGAGACAGGCACAGGTGACGTAGTATTTAAAGGCCGGCAGAGTGGTGGCTCGATACTGGGGACATCAACACACACAGGGTCAACAGGTGGTGGTCAAAACAAGCCAATTTTTACTGTAACTTCACAGTCTAACGCTGAATACTTTCACGCCAATCATATTATTTTACGGAGTCACTGCATGTTTGTCTGGGACAGCAGTGGGCAAGTGGCGCACATGTTCTTTTCATTTGTAGTTGATTTTTTATTTGACTGAACAGCGGTGTTGTTGTCCTACCGCACCTCCTTCTCCAGAGTCTTGTTGTGAAAGAAGAGTGAGATCCTCTGGATGTCCTCAGACTTCAGCCACTGCCTACAGAGAAGAGAACACAGAGACACTCAGACAGCGGTTCACACAGACACCAGCAATCCGTCGGGGACATTAATAAGACACGTTCACCTCGGAACTTCCTCCCTTCCAACCGTCATTTCAAAGTATTGGTGAGATGTTTTTTTTCTCTCATTACACTTCAAGTTTTTAATAACTATTGTTTCATGTGTTATTGTATGTTTGTTTTTGTAAGTATCTGCACTCCTGCCTACATAATTGTTGGTGAGGTACTGAACTAAGTGCTTGATACAAATGATTATACAACACACGTTTCAAAAGCTCTCAAAGAGCGTTAGTTGACACGGTGGTGAACTCACCTCAACCACCACCAACGTGAAGCACCTACCCAACTGGCTGATGCATCCTGTCACTGTGCTAGAAATAGAACAGTGCAGGTTTGTAGTCGTACTAACTTCTGGGAGTTGATGCCATCAATGGTTCTGATCATCCTCTCTTCCAGTTCCTCTTCAAACCGTCTCTTCTGAGATTTAGTCCTGAGGGGATACCGAGCACACAGTACGTTGAGTGTGTGGAACATTATTCTATCCTGTGGTGTTGTGGTCCTAAGACATGACTTGTTTAAAGGAAAGATGACTGATCTGTAGAGGTAAAGTCTGGTGGTCTGATGTAAAGGAAAGATGACTGATCTGTAGAGGTAAAGTCTGGTGGTCTGATGTAAAGGAAAGATGACTGATCTGTAGGGGTAAAGTCTGGTAGTCTGATGTAAAGGAAAGTTGACTGATCTGTAGAGGTAAAGTCTGGTGGTCTGATGTAAAGGAAAGATGACTGAACTGTAGGGGTAAAGTCTGGTGGTCTGATGTAAAGGAAAGATGACTGATCTGTAGGGGTAAAGTCTGGTGGTCTGATGTAAAGGAAAGATGACTGAACTGTAGGGGTAAAGTCTGGTGGTCTGATGTAAAGGAAAGATGACTGATCTGTAGGGGTAAAGTCTGGTGGTCTGATGTAAAGGAAAGATGACTGATCTGTAGAGGTAAAGTCTGGTGGTCTGATGTAAAGGAAAGATGACTGATCTGTAGGGGTAAAGTCTGGTGGTCTGATGTAAAGGAAAGATGACTGATCTTTAAGTCTCACCTCTCTCTTCTCTGGTAGTGATACTGGCCCATTGGAACATCCTAAAACATACAATCACAGAAGGTGAGGCTGGACACCAGTCTGTGTTTCATTGTGTGTGTGTGTGTTTATGTAAGTGTGTTTATGTGTGTACTCACCATAGTGTTTATTTTGCCATTGTCAGTGGTCATGCTGTCTCGATGGTGCAGGTTAGCAAAAGGTTTTGCCGCCCCCCAGGACTCCAGGTACCGAGTCATTCTGACCGATGCCCTCATCTTCCCTCCTTCCAAAGAGGAACGAGAACGCGCACACAGGTGAGGGCTCCGCCTCTCAGCCTGGACAACCAATCAGGTTGGAAAGAAGTCAAAACGTTTCTTTTTATTCTTTAAGATGCATTGCTCAGTTCAAGCAAACAGCTGTTGTAGTATTTCAGAATTATAAATAGTAGTATAGAACCAA